>NC_083633.1:21367563-21375063 GCF_963584025.1 Labrus mixtus | reverse complement strand
CAAACTGCTGAGAACAAACCTGTGTTTCCTGAGCCTCGGCCAGAGAGTCACCAAGTAAACCAACGCCGCTCGCTTTGATTTTACCCAAAAAGTGTCAACACAACGCCGTCCTGTGATTGTGTTTTTCTACCATGAGATGTGGCGTTCAGGTGTTTTCTGTTTCTTCCACAGGCCGTGGGTCAGCAGCTACTTCAGGAAGTTTCCCATGCACATCTACTGCCTTCCTGTCCAAGCTGCCAATCAAAGGGGCAGGAGGCGGGGCCTGAAAAAGAGGAAATGATTTGTTTGTTTTTTTAATCTGTTCATTAAAATTAATATCCTCACTTTGGTCGTTGCTGTTTCTATTTGTAAAAAAACCCACATATCTGTAGAACAGTCTGAACAAGAAACGTACAAGAACAGATTTGAATGAATAATAAATAATGAAGACAGGAAACAGTCTGTGTACAGGTCTGTCTACCTGATTGATCTTTACTCTGAATAAATGAACGTCCTCAGTCTGGACTCTGTGTGGTTGTTTAATGACCTCATAAACACTTTATTTGTAAAACATTTTTCACACAATAATGATGTTGCACAAAGTGCTTTACAGTGACTAGTGACTTTTACATTTTACTTTAGTTTGAATTCGTTTTTAAAGCTTGTTTGTTAGTTTAAGTTTATTTATTATAATTTCAGACCTTAATTTACATATATAAACATATATATACACACACATATATATACACACACATATATATACACACACATATATATACACACACATATATACATATATACTGTATGTGTGTGTATATATATATAAACATATATATACACACACATATATATACACACACATATATACATATATATGTGTGTGTATATATATATATAAACATATATATACACACACATATATGTATATATATACATATGTGTGTATATATATATGTGTGTGTGTGTGTATATATATATACACACACACATATATCTATGTATGTGTGTATATATATAAACATATATATATACACAAAAACATATATATATATACATATATATGTTTATGTGTGTGTATATATACATATATATACATATATATGTATATATATACATATATACATATATGTATATATATACACATATATGTATATATGTATATATACATATATATGTATATATATACATGTATTTATGTGTATATATACACATATATATATATACACACATATATATGTATATATGTATACATATATACATATATGTATACATATATACATATATGTATACATATATGTGTGTGTATATATATATACATATATACACACATATATATACACACATATATATGTATACATATATGTGTGTGTATATATGTATACATATATATACACACATATATATATGTATACATATATATGTATATATATATATATGTATACATACATATATATATGTATATATATATTTCAATAAGAGGAACAGCCTGTTTTCCATGCTGTACCTCAAACGCAGCATTACGTTTTTACGTAACTGCGTCACTGTCCTGCCCAGCCCTTCTTCTGTGTGCGTGCAGAGCTTCAGCCCTGAATCAGACATCATGGTGAGTTTTTAGTTAATTCTGCTCTTTTTGAACAGATTTAAACATTCAGGATTCTTCTTTATATTTCTAAGTGACAGCACGCGCACAGAGAATCTGTTGAATACTTCAGAGCTCGTGCGTCTTATTGTTAGCGTCCTGTTAGCTTTCAGTTAGCTCATCATGCTAACCGGTGAGCAGCACATGGGCTGTATGAATCCGTTAGCAGCTTAGCTTTCTGCGTCAGGCTGTTTGTGTGATTATTCACTGACTCTAATGAAGCTGTCCGGTCTGATAAAGCTAGAATCATATTCACTGTTATGTTTATGGATTAATTATTTGTTTGTAATTCGTCTTTATAGCCGAGAGAACCTGTTAGCATAGTTAGCATGTGATAAAGGCTTTGAGGCTGTCACGATGGACATGACTAAACAAAATATACAAAATATTTAAAAACAGTTTAAGAACATCAACATATAACTGCTATAACTACATATTATTAACATTTAATTCACTGCAGACATCAGTTTGTGATGTCTTTTAAAGATTTTACGATTAAATTTGGTCCAAAGCTTCTAGCGGTTTCCAGGATGAAAGGGGCGGGGCTCCGCTGATGCTGCGTTCACTGACTCTCGGAAAAAAAAGCTAAACGCTAAACTGCGTACGGAAGAGGATAAATAATGATGGGAGGAAGATTTTTACGCACTTAAATGTTAAAATGTTGAACAAACTAAAGTGAAGTTGCAATATTTAAATAAAAATAAGATGTTGAGAAATAAAGACGAAATGTAGATGATGAAGCTGAAATACATTTAATGTCAAACATCACAAAGCACACATTTAGAGCTTGATGAACACTAACAGAAATTCAACACTGACACATTCTTTATATTCTGTTTGTGTATAAATGTGGTTTTAATTGATGGGATGTTTGTCGCTGTCTCTCTGCAGGCGTCCTTATCAATGGCCCCGATCAACATCTTCAGACATGGAGCTGATGAGGAGAAGGCTGAGACTGCACGACTGGTGAGTTTGTCCAACTTATCTTCAGGTTTTTATTTTATTCTTTATAATAAAAGAACCTCTGAACGTTATCTGACATTTTCTGTTCTGGTGTGTTTTCTCTGCAGTCGTCCTTTATTGGCGCCATCGCCATCGGAGATCTGGTGAAGAGCACTCTGGGCCCCAAAGGGATGGTGAGTCCTGTTCACAACGATCTGATTATTATACAGATAATTAAAGTTTAAATGTGACCGTTAAAACTTAAAGATGGAGTCACTAGAAATGTAAACACAACATTCAAACGTGGCCCCGCCTCCTGCGCCCATCTCAAGTTTTCTTGACGTGATCCGTTTCAGGATAAGATCCTGCTGGGCGGAGGAAAGGAGGGTTCAGTCACGGTGACCAACGACGGAGCGACCATCCTGAAAGCCATCGGCGTCGACAACCCCGCCGCCAAAGTCTTAGTCGGTGAGTAAAGCTGCAGGTCAAAGTGTCTGGTCAGGACGCGTGACGCAGGAATCAAAGAAACGTTACTGAAGTTAAACGTTAAACTCCGCCCGTGTCTGCAGACATGTCGAAGGTTCAGGACGATGAAGTCGGAGACGGGACGACCTCGGTCACCGTGCTCGCCGCTGAGCTGCTCCGGGTAAAAAAAACACTCTGGACTTTATTTTCAAACCAACCAGACGACACGCGTAGCTGCTTATTTTAACCGTGATTCTTTGTATCGCAGGAGGCGGAGCTTCTCATCGCCAAGAAGATTCACCCGCAGACCATCATCTGCGGCTGGAGGAAGGCGACGGAGGTCGCCCGAGACGCTCTGAGGGAGGCCGCCGTCGACCACAGGTGAGACCGTTTAAAACGTATCAATGAATAACATGTTACCAACGCTCCCGTCTGTAACTCTATCCTTCTGTTTCCATAGCAACGACATGAGCCGTTTCCAGGAGGACCTGTTGAACATCGCCCGCACGACGCTCTCCTCCAAACTGCTGACTCATCACAAAGATCACTTCGCCAAGCTGGCGGTGAGCGCCGTCATGAGGCTGAAGGGCTCCGGGAACCTCGAGGCCATCCACATCATCAAGAAGCTCGGAGGAGGACTCATCGACTCGTACCTGGACGAAGGTGAGAGAGGAAGTGATGTCACGACCACCAGGCTGACCTCTGATTGGCTGCTGTAACGTGTTTCTCTTTTTAAAGGTTTCCTATTGGACAAGAAGATCGGAGTGAACCAACCGAAGAGGATCGAGAACGTCAACATCCTGATCGCCAACACGGGCATGGACACTGACAAGATCAAGGTACACACACACACATACGCACACACACACGCACATACGCACACACACACACACACACACACACACATACACATACATACACACACATATACACACACACACATACATACACACACACACACACACATACACACACACACATATACACACACACACATACATACACATACATACACACACATATACACACACACACATACATACACATACATACACACACATATACACACACACACATACATACACATACATACACACACATATACACACACACACATACATACACACACACACATACGCACACACACACGCACATACGCACACATACACATACATACACACACATATACACACACACACATACATACATACACACACACACACACATACATACATACACACACACACACACATACATACATACACACACACACACACATACATACATACACACACACACACATACATACACACACACACACACACACACACACATACATACACACACACACACACAGAGACACGTCAGCAGAAAACTTCAGTGGTACTCATGACACTTCAAAATCCTGTGTGTCTGTGTGTGTGTCTGTGTGTGTGTGTGTGTGTCTCTGTGTGTGTGTCTGTGTGTGTGTGTGTGTGTGTTTCAGATCTTTGGCTCCAGGGTTCGAGTCGACTCGACGGCGAAGGTCGCAGAGATCGAACTGGCAGAGAAAGAGAAGATGAAGGAGAAGGTCGATCGAATCCTGAAACACGGAATCAACTGCTTCATCAACAGGTACGAGCGAGCGTTCACACACTTCCTGCTGACGGGTCGTTGGGGCCCTGGCGGCGGTGAATAACCTCCACGTGTTTAATCCTGAAGTATGCAGGTGATCAAAGTGTCCAGGTGAGGGCGCTGCTGCTCTGTGTCGACTGATCGTCTCCTCTCTTTGTCTCCTCAGACAGCTGATCTATAATTATCCCGAGCAGCTCTTCGCTCGCGCCGGAGTCATGGCCATCGAACACGCCGACTTTGCCGGCGTCGAGCGCCTCGCTCTGGTCACAGGTACACACACACACACAAACACACACACAGCTCTATTTTTATCTCCTTTTTTTCTCAGTCCCTTTTCACAGTCAATTTAATGTTTGTTGCCATGACGATTTCAGACAGTCTCCCTGGACTCAGATGATTTCTGTCTTTTATTCCTGACACTTAATCTGTAATATTTGTCGGTTGTTTTTTCCGTCTTTTCGGCGTGCAAGTTCACGAGCGTCGTAAACATGTTGATCTTTGTGTTTGTGTGACCAGGAGGAGAAATCACCTCGACCTTCGACCACCCCGAGCTCGTCAAACTGGGACACTGCAAACTGATCGAGGAGGTGATGATCGGAGAGGACACGCTCATCCACTTCTCTGGAGTCGCCATGGGTACACACACACACACACACACACACACACTTTAACACTCAGGTCTCAGTGAGGCGGGATCCTCACCCTCTTCCCCCCCCTCAGGTGAGGCGTGCACCATCATCCTGCGAGGAGCCACTCAGCAGATTCTGGACGAGGCGGAGCGCTCGCTGCACGACGCTCTGTGTGTGTTAGCTCAGACTGTGAAGGAGCCACGCACCATCTACGGAGGAGGTACACACACACACACACACACACACACACACACACACACACACACACACAGAAACATGTTAATTGTTGTTCATCTGGGCATGGATCAAAGTCAGGTCGGGTAATCAGGCATTAAACCGTAATCCAACCGGTCAGGTTTAAATACTGGACGGTGCGTTCAGGTGCATTTAAGAAGCTTATGTGATGTGTTCAAGAACTTAAAAAAAACACTGTGGTGTGTTCAGGGACATTTAAAAAAAAAAAAACAGTGTAATGTGATGACACTATGGTGGAGAGTTGTGAATATGGTGTGTTCAGGGACAAAGTAATAACGTAGGGGTCATAGAGGAACCTGTAAAACCTAAAGTCGGTCTTTGCTAATAAAAATCCATTTGGGGATATATGGACATGAACAAATACTGTATGTGTGTTGATATGATACTCTCGCTGTTAGGCTGCTCTGAGATGCTGATGGCCAAGGTTGTGACTGATCTGGCCAATAGGACGCCAGGAAAGGAGGCGGTTGCCATGGAGTCGTTTGCAAAGGCTCTGATGATGGTGAGACGCTCTGCTCTGTGTCAGAGGATCTTTACATCTCTGTAGTGTTCACTTTGTATTGAACTGTTGTTTTATCCTCCAGCTGCCGACCATCATCGCAGACAACGCCGGGTACGACAGCGCCGACCTGGTGGCTCAACTGAGAGCTGCACACATGGAGAACAAGACCACCTACGGCCTGAGTGAGAACAAAACTTTGAGAGAGAAGCTAGAGAATATAAAAGTCTTAAATATATTAAATCCAATCAATAAAACGGTCCACAGCAACAATCCACCAAAAGTTCTTCAGGCTTCATGTGAGAGTTTGTTTGACGGCGTGCGTTTGACTCCCTCAGACATGAATGAAGGCACGGTGGGCAGCATGGTGGAGCTGGGGATCACAGAGTCGTTCCAGGTGAAGCGTCAGGTGCTGCTGAGCGCGTCAGAAGCTGCAGAGATGATCCTGAGAGTGGACAACATCATTAAATCTGCTCCCAGGTCAGTGCAGCACACCGGCTCACCTTTTATATACACGGCATAATTTTCTGTTTTTGTTTTGTTTTTAACTTCCTGGTTTTTGTTTTGCAGGAAGAGAGTCCCCGACCATCACCCCTGCTAGAGGACCAGGATGATGAAACGGGGGAGGGGATCAGTTTTGTTATTTATCACCTCTGTGTAGCTCAAGTTTAAGAAAACGCTCCGCTGTTTGTTTTTTTTCTCTGTCAGACTCTCTGCTGAAGCACTGCACGGTGCTAACAAGCTAACAGGCTAACGTTAGCCGCTTTGTTACGACACCGCTTAGGACGGACATTTGGATGTTGTTTGTTTTGTTTATTGAAATAAATGAACCAATCCTCAACAGTGGGTTTTATTGATGTCTTTATTCATTCACTGGTTTGTTTTTGCACCCCTCCACAAAAAAAGAAAATCCAACCGTATTCAAGTCTACGAGGAAAGAGCAAAGTCACTTTCTCTGCGACCAGAAGAATGTCGAGTTCTAAAACAAACGCAGAAGTCTGATGTTCATGTTTAGGGACAGACCTTTTGGTAGACACAGTATGTAGTTTCCTCCACCAGGGGGCTCTCAATCAAAACAATTCTACAATTCACTTATCAGACTCTTTTATCCAAAGCGACGTACATCAGAGAGTAAGAACAACACAAGCAAGGATCTAGAAAAAAGGGAACAATGTCAGTAAGAGCAAACGATCAGCTTTGAGTCTGATTGGACACACAGGTGCTGACAGGAAGTGACCAGAGGCAAAGCACAACATTGAGGGCAGTTCTTGAGAGCTCTAATCAGTATAGAAACCATCTTATAAGTCGTCGTTATCAAACAAAAACCATCGTCATTACCATCATCATCATCATCAATAATATGGAGACCATCATCATTAAGTTAGTAGGTATTCATGAAAGAGCTGGGTCTTTAGCTTTTTCTTAAAGGTGCAGAGGGACTCTGCAGATCACATGGAGTTTGGAAGTTCATTCCACCA
>NC_083633.1:21350063-21362563 GCF_963584025.1 Labrus mixtus | reverse complement strand
TCCACCACCTTCAGCAGCTGATCGGAGCCAGTCCAACAAATAATGGAGAGGTTAAAAATCTTCAGTTGTATTTCCAGAAAGAAATGAAGACCTGCTTTGAGTAAGCTGCATTTGATGAAGCTACTTTATCTTATTTTAACGTCTGTGTGTTTTTACAGTTCCTTATCGACTGTGCCAGATTGTCCAGTTTGCCTCATGTGACGTTCATCCTGGGAGGAAAAGAGTACACACTCACTGCCGAGCAGTACGTTAGGAAGGTTAGTCATCCTGGGCCTTTTTCTCTGTTGGCTTGGCTTTGTTTGGTAGAGGCAAGGCAGGGAACTGCTCGCGGCTCCAGACCACTAAAGCAGCGAATGAAAATGTGCAAATTTTGCAATGACAGTAGGAAACCCCCCTAAGGGGCCCCCATCTGACAGCATTCACTCTCATTGCCCTGCTGAAAGCTGGTTGGATGCCCCCCAACAGATTTTTGCCTTGGGCCCCAACAGACTCTAGAATCACCACTGGTTGTCATTGTTTGATAATCCATTCAGAAATATTTTTTATGGTTGACATGAAGAATCAACAGAAAATAAACATCATGATGAAAAACTTCTAAATGTTGATCTGCCTCTTTCCTTTTCTGTCTCCAGGAGATGTTGGGAGACAGGGAGTTGTGTTTCAGTGGTTTCCATGCCGTGGACATCATGACCACTAAAGGTTCGCTGTGGATTCTGGGAGATGTATTTCTGACACAGTTCTACAGCATATTCGACAGAGGACTAGACCGCGTTGGCTTCGCTACCGCTAAGCATTCCAGCGCAGAATAACACACATTTGTTATCGATATTTGATAACTGTTTGATCAACACACGTTGTACAATTAAAAGACCTTAACAGCATTTTGTAGTTCTTGCAAAGGGACCAACTCAAATGGGAAAAAGTTGGAAACTATCTAGCAGCAATGGGCTTCAGCAATCAATCATTCTTCCTCCTGTTTCCCAACCTTTCTGAGATCAGTTCATCCATCCTAAAGTTACAACAGCATAACAACCGTAACACATCTGACATTGTAAATAGCAGTTTTTGGTGTTTTAGCAGCAGCAGATAAAAACAGTGGAATATAAAGTGTAATACACAAAGACAGAAGAGTTTATGCTACAAATGATATTTGTCTCCAAAGTCCAGGCAGTATTCCTGAGATCTTAATCCCATCAGCAGCCACCAGAGATAACTGTTGGAGTCTGTTTTTTGTATCTGTAGTTCCTCTGATGTTGATGAAAACTTCTTCACAACGGGTTCAGCTCTTTGTGGCTCATTTCCCTTTTTTTAAGCATACATTTTCTCCAGTTGCAGTTTTCTAGCCTACCATGTGCCGTCGTGGTGGTTGTTGCTTTCTCTTTCCATGTTTGCTTAAGTCGCCCGATTTGTAAGCTACTGGATCCTTTGGGGTACCTCATTGGATCCCCGGTTTGGGTTTGTCTCAGGTCTCTCTCGATGGCGCTTTTTAAGCAATTGGTTTTAATGTACCTGGTCATGGTTGGGAGTTCTCCTGTTGGGTAATGTTGATACCAGTTTGAAAATAGGCTCAATTGTTTTGTTGATCAAAGTGGTTCTCATATATTTTCTGAGCTCTGCGATTGGGAATCCGGGTTTTTTATTTCTTCGCTGCTGTTGGATCCGTCCTTGTTGTCTTTCTCAGTCCCGGCCATTCCTTGGAAATCTTGGTCGTACTCCGGTTCAGGGAGCTGCAGAGTGTCAGAAGGGGGTCCAGGGGATCGTCTGGATTGGAATCGAGCCAGGCCTCGTCTCCGCCTTCCTAGACCTGTAGGGCTGGGTAGGCTGCGGACAGACCCCTTTGAGGTCTGTCTGGAGAACTGGAGGGAGAACTGGCGTCCCCTCGGTCGGGTCGGTGGTGGATTCTGGACGTCTTGTGTCGCCCAGCGAAATTCCTTGGGTCCCAGTTGTGTGGGGGAACAACAGACCGGGGAGCCGTGCCTGGACAGAGAAAGAGTCAGAAAACCAAGGGAAGTAAAAGAAATGCCGGATATGCATTACCAAATTTCAACTAGAAACCGAGAGGTATGTCTCCAACATAGAGACTGCTCCTGATTGGTTGTTAATTTGGTTAATGGTTTAATGATGGACACAGTCGGACAAAAGTGAAGCGGAGAGTTTAAGACTACTAAATGACCTTGTTGTGTCCAAGCCTGGTATCTCCTCAGTGGAGGAGGGATCCAGTCCATTCTGTGGTTTTGCTGCTTCACCGTTGTGAGGAGATTCCATGTTGTGACAGACGCCCCCGGTCAGCGGCGGGCTGATGACGAGCCGGGGGAAATCAGCAGACAGAGAGCCTTCAGGGGATGGAGGGTTGCTGCTGACCTCCCTTACAGTGGACAGGGTGTCCATGGCAGAGGGAGGCACCGCCTGAGTGGAGGGTGAGTGCATGTTTGCTGGGCCTGGACTGACCCTGGATGGATTGACCAACCAAAGAATTGATGTTGTAAAGGACCAACGGAAACTACTGAGCTATCTTGCTGCCAATAAGAAATCAGTTTAAAATCACCAAACATGGATTCCTTAAGCAGTTGAAAAAAAGAAAAAGTGTACCTGAGGTCTGGGAAGAAGCTTCCTGTTGCATCACTGCTGTGTCGTTTAAAGATGGGTCGGGGAGGTTGGAGCTCAGGAGGCTCCTGAACACTGAGCAGCCTGCGTACTCGACCCAGAACCTGCAAACATCAAAAACACACCTATAACATACGATCTGCACACTTTCTACCATGTGGAAAAATAACAAAGAACGACAGCAGCAAGTTCTCAGAACAGCACATACAGTACTTCCCCACGCCGTACTGTAGCCGTCAGATCCTTTCAATGATCCCATTACCATAAAAAAGAAACATATGGCATACACTGAGAATATGATGCATACTGCATTGAAGGGATTCACAAATCACACAAACATTTTCAACAGAGAATTCTCTTTACCTTGGACTCCCCAAAGTGGTAACCAACACAATGTTCAGGGTTTAAAATCCAATATCTGAAGTACTTTATAAATTGAATGTAGAGTTGTGACAACCAATTTAAAAAGAAAGTCTTCAAATCATCAAATGACATTTTACATAGATATGATAAAAAAGTGTTTTCTTACAGATTCCTGGCGCAGAGTCAAAACAGACTCCGGTTGCCGTCCACGATTATCCCCAACATCAGCATCATCAAACTGCAGGATGTCAGAAAGTCTGGAAAGGATATGGACAAATGTTGTTTCTTTTTGACTGAATGTATTCTCCAACAGCCCGTCATAATATCATTTTTCATGACTGGACTCGAGCTTGTTTATGAAGAATGCGCCCTCTTAGGGTCACTGATTTCTGCATCACTGTTCCAATGAAATCATAGATAGTGGTGTATTTGACTGCAACCAATCAGGAAGTTGGAAAGCTGCAAGTATGTTGTATGACAAAAAAAAAATCTGTGTAATGACCCCATGTCAGTGGTCGAGCCGAGGAATGATGGGATGCAGTAGTCAGCAGCAGCCAGCGTGTACGGCGGCCGCGCCTCGCTGTCGTTCCAGTACATGTCTTTGGTCATATGAGGCAGGTTCATGTGCATCTCGTCGACGGCCAGCAGAGACACCTGCAGGGAAGACAAGTGTGCGATACAGAAGATACAGATAGGGTATCACATTACCAGAATTTTAAACCTCCATATAAGGTAAGGTAACTTTATTTGTACCTGGAGGTCGATGTGATTTACAGTGAGTGAGGGATTAAAACAAATCTAGAATTCCCAGGAGGCCAATATTGGTTTGTTTTCAGTTATCTAAAGTTGCAAACTCCAGCACGCGGTCTAAATTGCACAAAAACGATGGCAATGTTGCCATCAGAGTTTCTCAGACTCTGAGCTCTGTGATTGGCTGCTGACCTGAAGGTTCCTGTCAATGATCCAGTTGGCTTCAAAGTCGTCATCATCCTCTCCAAACGGGTTGATCAGCTGCTCCGCTACCTGACAGTAAGGTCAAAACACGCACACTCTTTAATGACACAGCTACAGGTAACAGTCGACGTCAGCTTGAGAAGAGGAACCATTTTTTAAACTAGTGCTGCAGCACTTTCTTTTTTAAGGCTACACAAGAGACAAAGTACCATTAAACTTGAGAGGCTTTTCTGGCTCACCTCCATCAAGTCGGGTTAATAATAACCTTATGAGGAGTGTTATTAATATAACAGGACCAGAGAAAAAGGTCAACTTGTTTATGTCTCAGTCGGAAAGAAACGGTTAAAGGAGAATAAAAGAAAATGGGTATTGCAGTCCAAATTCTAAACATTGTAGAGAGCCCCCCCCCCCCTCCTCTTTAGAGTCGATGCTCACACAGGTCACCATGTGGTGGACTCTGAAGCTTCAGTGTTTATCCAGCTCTGCATGGGTCTGTAAACCTTTCTGTGTTCTAACCAGCATCTCCAATTTTGATCCTTTGACTTTATGACTTTATGGTTCTAAATGTTTCAGAGATCCATGACGATATCGCGCCAAACACACAGCAACACAAACTAACCAACCAGGCAAGCAAGATAATGGAATTTTTCAGAGATTAATCGCAATTTTTAAACCGAATGTCTGACAGCCCCTCGTTAAAAAAACATCTCGGGTTCTGAAATATCACACGTCCTGCTGTAGAAAAATAAACAATATGATCCGTTTCATTTGGTAAGGTTACGTTTTTGCACCTTGAGCCAGCCGGCGTAGAAGAAGAACTGCAGCAGAGTGAAGACGGGCACGTAGAGGTCGAGGTCGTGACCTTGGTAATGTTGGGCGGGGTCGAGGAACTGGCGACCAATCAGGCAAGCCACGAAAAAGGTGTAGACAGCCAGAGTGACGACCTGTTGAGTGAAAACGACACAGAGACTTCACTGACCCTCCCTCATTCTCTGGGTGGGAAGTTGAGAGCTCTGATCGGGTTACAGTAATGACGGGCGATGATGATGTCATTAGATGAGCTGCAGTCACATCGGTCTTAAACATGTTGCAGTGACAGATACCGACCTGCGTGTACACCAGAGGGATGCCGACCCAGTCGTAGCCGAACAGAGTGGCACACCAGGTCCTGAACACGTTCATCTCCTGCAGACAGAGAGAGACTTGTTCAGTGAGGAAATATACTTTCTGGTTGGTCCAACCGTTCCAAGTGTCACATTACCTGCATGTCTGCTTTGTGCGGTCACAGACTAATAAGGGCTCGAGATCTCGAGTGTGTGTGGTTGCTTCATCGGCCTTTTCATTTTGACTGGAAAACGTAATGGGAATAATCTATCACACCAATGTCACACCGGAGGGATATTTGAGCCCGGAGCCCCAAAGGTCAGCCCAGGTGTGAAAATGAATCCCTCAGGTGGTGTTAATCATAACAGACATTTAGGGTCCACGTCAAGTCTAAGTTAATATGAGAAAATTGTCTGAATATTACAACAATGAAGTTAAAATATTTCCAGAATTAAGTCATAAAATCGTGGGAATAAGGACATAAGAGAATAAAGTAGCAATACTCCGGGAATAAAACTGTAATTCAAGGAGACACAAGTCAGAATATTACACTGGAAAAGTATCAGTTGATGCCCTGGTTGTTTTTCTGATACTTGTTGAAGGTGTTTTAAGCTCCGCCTCCAACTGTTGTCCGTTACTAGTTTTAATCAAAAGGTGAGATAGTTTCCAATAAGTTTCCATCATTTGACTTCATACTGCCTCTTGAGATATCTGTGAGTGACAGCACTGAGACTACGTTCATGTTTCACAGTTTTACAGTCTTTGGTTAAACTGAGGTTTTAAAACACACCTGCAGTTACGTCTTATCACCACAGGTGCCGCCAAAGAGAACCAAACCGAGATCATTGAGACTGTTACTTTAAGACCAAATGTTTGAGGTACTTTCCCTTTTAAAAATGTATTTTCTTTTCATGTTTCTTTTATCTTGTTGTCCTGTTTAATTCATAAAAAACAACTGAACTCTTAGTCCACCATGTTAATCAGAATATTAAGCTTGAGTTGGATCAAATAGTCTCTGGGTGTAATGCTATGTCTCACATTGAGAATACTCTGCAGGTTGATGCTGTCTTGGATGCGTCCTTCCTGCCGAGCTTTGGACGCCAAGTTGGTAAACCAGACGACGGGAATCCAGTACTTCAGGTGAGGCGAGGGCACGTTCTCAAACACTTTCCTCTCCTCTGGAGTCATAAAACCTGCAGGTGAGAAGACAAAAGGATCATTAAAACAGAATCAGAACTTTGCAGAAAAAAGGTTGCAAGAAGGTAGAATTTTAAAATATTCCGATATCTGCTGTCTTGTTTGTGTAACAATGGTAGAAACCCAACATACAGACGGACAAAAACATTTTGCAGTTGGAAGGCTTTCAGTCCTAATTAAGACTCAAATATCAAACAGCCGTCATCCTGATTGGCTCTGCTCTCCAGAAGCTGGAACTGGTCAGTAATGAGCCAATCCCTGGGGTCGATTTAGACGGGAACAGGAAGAAAGAGGCACAGCCGGAGGAGCTGAACTCCATCTGACACAACAAGGACAACTCAGCCACAGCATGCAGGAAGAGAGAGTCCCACTGTCTGTGATGTTTTCAGAGTTTTCAGAGTCCTATCTTCACTTTGTTTACATCGCCTGGACGGCCGGCTGACTCCTCCCCTCGTGTATAAAAGTTGTTTAATTGAGGGACTAGAGAAAAGAAGAATAACATACTGTACTCACTGCTTAACTGTGTTTCTAGATCACGCTCATTTCAGGTAAATTTACATGCAGTGTGAAGATACGAGCATAATAAAGATCGCTAGCATTAGCATGCTAACACAACAATGCAGCGCGAGTTGTTTTGGTTTCATGCTGGTGCTCAAGGGCGACATCTGCTGGATCAAAAAAATCACATATAAAGACTTTAAAAAAATGACCAGACATAAAACTGTTATCAAACCCCAAGCTGTCTGATTCTCACCCGCCTCGACCACATGGTCCATGGTCGGGAAGCGTTTGCAGACGGCGGTGCTGACGGAGCGGAAGATGAGGAGTGAAGTGAGGTTAACGTAGCGCACCAGCGTCCGGCGAAGCAGGCGGCCATATTCATCTTTACCATGAACACAGCTGGAAGAGGAAACATGATGACACACGTTTCAGGCAACTACTCAGAGCAGATCCCAAAGAACGGTCTGTCAATTCTATGGATGAACGAAACACTCAGTCACAATAGGACTCGCGATGTGAGTTATGAACTTTTTACAATTTTTGCATTATGTTTATGTTCAAACACTCAACCAGAGATTGTCTCATAAATATGTAATTTGTGAGGCTTTTAGTTTGACTTTTTTAATTCCTCACATCTAGGTTTCTTTATTATCTGTTTTCAAAGGATGCAAAAAAGTACTTACAGAAGATCGCAAAGTTACAGAGGCAGCTCAAAGAACGACTGGAAGTTAAAAATGTCTGATGAATCACAGTCGGGTCTTCAAGATCAAGTGAGCGTACCTGGAGATGAGGAACATCAGTCGGTCGGGCCAGGGCAGGTTGACAAACTGATTCCACCATCGATTCACCACCAGAGTCACGTAAAACCCTGAAACACAAACACACTCACCAACACACCTTCCTCCACAAAGTCTTTGATTCAGAAGTCGGTGTCTAAGAATATCTTCGTTTGAAACACAGAAAAGATTCTGTTGGAATATAAGGTCATGGGAATCTTGTATCGTCAAACCTCAAATCAAGACACTTTAATTTGACCTCAAACCTCCACGTATCAAACCACTGATCGGTGACCTGCTCTGGTCACACGAGGTGGTCGTTTCCTCCTGAGCAGCTCGTTTAAGTCGGTTGTCAGCGGCGTTTGCTTCACTGAAGTCGATCATAACAGTTCTACTTCCTGTCTGTACCCCCTGTTTGTGTTTCCTACCTGTTGTCGCTACGCAGCAGTTCCTGTTAGCATGATAAGCTAGGCTAGCTAAGCCAAGACTGATTGACACATGTACAAACCAATCAGTGTTGAGCTTTGACTCGTGGTGCGTTAGTGTTTTTCTATTGGTTACTGTACTCTGTAGCGTCTTCAGAGGCGTTACAGAGGAGAGGCGGGAGCAGCTGAGCCAGCAGGGGAGCACAGCGCTGTGTGTGTGTGTTCATGTCTGACTGTGTGTCTGTGAAGCTCCCGCTGTGCCGTGTTTCTGCAACGCCAAACACAATGTGACCTCACAGTCTGGGACGCAGATGTTACGCCATCGCTGGAATCAGTATGAACGCACAAAGACGTGAAGACGGCGGAGCTTAGTCACGACATTCTTACTAAAAAAAGAAACAGTCTGTAAAAAAGCTTTTTATAGATATTTGTGAGGACTCGGGACACCGGGCTTGTAAATGGGACAGTCCCGGTCAAATCGGGACATATGGTCACCCCGATATAGTGGCTAAAGGTCGAAGCGTTTTAGATTGAACAGAGATATTTGAAATGTAACGGCACAGGAACAGAGCGAGCGCTGAGTGTTCTCTGAGTGAGGGTGAAACATGTGGGACATCAGATACAGAAACACTCTCTGCTCTTTAATGATCCGTTTCCATTAGCAGCTGGCTAATGAGGCAACCAAACACCCATCTCTCTGCTCAGGCAGGAAGCAGAGCTAGCTTGTAGCATGTAGCTCTAATTCACTTTTTCTTAACATTTCTTGAGATAAGATATTAATTTTGACCTCTCCAGATAATGTGGTTTATATTTCTTGTCATGAGATTAGAAATGAGAGGAAAACACTCGGTAAGACTTTGTGCAGTGTTTGCTCTTAAATGTATTTGAGTTAAAGTTTCAACACTCACAGCTGGATTGGTTGTTTTATTGCTGTGGATTAGGCACACAGTCCACCATAATTTATCCAAACTCAGCACCCGTGTCATCTTGTTAAGCCGTGTTCTCAGAGGACTAATATTAGCGCGGTTCCACCTGTGATTATTTATAACCACACATCCTCTGTGTTCTTTGTTTGTGATGTTAGCGCCCACTGGACTTTACATTTATTTTCTTTACATGCACTCTGTGAGTAGGTTACATACACTGTAAGATTTGTTTCTCATAGTCCACTGCACAGCTTCACATGTCACCTTTTGTACATTTTGTCTTTTTTATATTTTATATTTTTAAATTCTATTTTATATATTGTAATATCTTCTTATTCTGTATTATTTAAGTTGTTTCTAGTTCTGATTTATTTCCTTGTTAATTGTTTAGCACCAACACACCAAGTCTAATTCCTTTATGTGTAAATGTACTTGGTAATAAACTGAGATTCTGATCCTGATTCTGATTCTGATGTTTGACCCGTCTGTAAAGCATTAAGATTCTGTCTCTGGAGGGAAATCTAGAATGATAATGAGACGTCTCTTATTATAATCGTGTAACGGTGAAACATACCCAGAACGAAGGTGACGGGGATCTGCTCTGCATATTTATCACAGTACATGGAGAGTTTCTCGAACAACCTCTTCTGTTCATCGGAGAGGAAAAGTCTGCAACACGGAGGGAACGCATGTCAACAAGGATTTATTATAATAAGAGAAGTACATTTTATTTAAACAGTGCTTTTCAAAATACTCAAAGACCCTTTAACACACTGAGTCACAGCAAGACAAACCAAAGACACAAAAAGCAACATCAGCGTTTAAAAGCAGTTCTGAACATGTGGGTTTTGATCAGGGATTTGAATGGTGGCAGGTCAGTACAGGATCTGTTCGGGGGAGAGAGTTGCAGAGGAAATGGTAAAGGCCGTCGGCCCAGGTTCGGTTCTGGTGCTTTGTCCTGAGTGATGGAGAGAGGAGGTCGGCTTCAGAGGAGTGCAGACGGCGGGGGGGAAGGAGTAAAGGAGAGGGCTCTGAAGGGAAGGAGAAGGACTTTGAACTGGATTCGTTGGGAGGACTGGGAGCCAGTGGAGGTTCTGGAAGACCGCGTTGATGTTGTGTGTGTGTGTGTGTGTGTGTGTGTGTGTGTGTGTGTGTGTGTGTGTGTGTGTGTGTGTGTGTGTCTGTGTGTCTGTGTGTCTGTGTGTGTGTGTGTGTGTGTGTGTGTGTGTGTCTGTGTGTGTGTGTGTGTGTGTGTGTGTGTGTGTGTGTGTGTGTGTGTGTGTGTGTGTGTGTGACCTGTATACGACGCTGAGCAGCGTGTAGAGCAGCACAAACAGGATGAACTCTCTGTACAGCAGCTTGTAGATGCTTCCCTTCCAGCGCAGCAGCAGCCGGTGGAAACTGAAGAAGGTGGCGTTCGCTACTTTACTGGAATATGTGACGGTCATCCTGAGAGCACCTGACACACACACACACACACACACACACACACACACACACACACACACACACACACACACAGATTAAATCAGTCTTCTTCTGCAGATAAACAAGTCGGCTCATCATTTGTTTAAATCCTTTTTAACTAGTTTTACTCACAGAAAGAGTCACAGACGTCTTTGTGTTTCCTCGCCGCGTCTTTCCATCAGACTTCTTCTTCTCTCCTGATTCGTTTCTGCCAAATGCCAACCAGCCCACTCTCTCTCTCCCACTCTCTCTCTGATGCTCTCTCGCCCCCCTCCCTCTCTCTCTCGCACTGGGATGTTGTCTTGTTGCCCAGTAATGCAATGCAGGACACACATACACCCCCCCCCACCCCCCCCCCACACACACACACACACACACACACGTCTGAAACATGACTACATTTAGCTCACTGGATCGTCAATGCAGCTCAGGACCTCTGTGTGTGTCTGTGTGTGTGTGTGTGTGTGTGTGTGTGTGTGTGTGTGTGTCTGTGTGTGTGTGTGTGTGTGTGTGTGTGTGTGTCTGTGTGTGTGTGTGTGTGTGTGTGTGTGTCTGTGTGTGTGTGTGTGTCTGTGTGTGTGTGTGTGTGTGTGTGTGTATGTGTGTGTGTGTCTCTGTGTGTGTGTGTGTGTGTGTGTGTGTGTGTGTGTGTGTGTGTGTGTGTCTGTGTGTGTGTGTGTGTGTGTGTGTGTATGTCTGTGTGTGTCTGTGTGTGTGTGTGTGTGTGTATGTCTGTGTGTGTCTGTGTGTGTGTGTGTGTGTGTGTGTGTGTGTCTGTGTGTGTGTGTGCGTGTGTGTTTGTGTGTGTAGACAGCAGTGAGGTAAACATGTATAAACAGAAACACTGATGTCACACAAAGACGTTGATAGGAAAGTATTAAGTCTTGCACCTAAATCATTTCATCAGTTATTTTATTATTTTGCAGACACAACTTTTATATTCAACATAAACCAAATCAGAACTTTCCGTTAATAGAATCAAACAGATTTGTGTTGCTTATTTGATGTGAAGTTTTTCTGAGTTTTGTTCTTTAACATCTTGCTATTATTTGAATGTAGGTTGGAAGAGGTTTTAGTTGGTGTTTCCCTTTAAAAGTCAGCCATGATGTCTGCTTTTATGTTGGTGCTGAAAAAAAAGCAGAGTGAGACATCCTGCTGACTGTGGTCATATTGCCCTTTCATTCGCTTTTGTAAAGTTTGTTTTGAATTTTAGTTTAACTGATAACTAATATTACTACTACTAATACTAATTTTATAAACTGAAAGAATTATATTGTTTAGTTATTACTTGTGGTGACGTCAGGACAGCTTTGAGGCGGAATATTCACTTAAAAGTTAGTAATAATGTCTCGTTTTAGTTTGGTACTGAAGAAATTAGGCGGAGTGAGACGTTAGTATTTCCTTATACTCAGGGTCCACTGCGCAGGCGCAGAGTGATTTCCCTGTTTGTGGACCTCCATGCAGGGACCCCCCCGTTTTAATGTCACTTTCCCGCCACTCAGCGCTGCTCTGCGGTCAGTTTAGTCTCGTCTTCCGGCTCTCTGCGCGGTTCTTTAGCTGCTCTCAGACCGGTGCTGCTGCTGCTGCTCCGCCCCGCGGGAAAAGTTTCGCGCTAAAATCAAGAGCAGTCACACTGATATCCAGCAGCCACAACAACAACCCAGAGAAGAGGTGAGACCGCGACTTTTACCTGTTACACGATCAGTTTTTGTTCAGGTGTGTTGCTGTTAGTGCGGCTGGTTTTCTGTCCGCCATGTTTGATTGTTAAACAGTTAGCTCTGATGCTAATGTTAGCTAACCACTGAGGTACCAACTGTTATAATTATCACTTTTTAATGCTGTCTATGTTTTACTATGTATCTTTATTTATCTGTTTATTGTGCTGCTAATATTAATCTGAATAGGTTAATTATATATTTATTAAATAAGAATTAGGGCCAGACATGAGAAATAAATAATGAGGGGATGTTTGTTTTAAATAAGATAATCCTTTATTTATTTATTTATCCCACAATGGGAACAGCAAAAAGTGAACACAGTACACAAAATAAAAATGTACAACAAATAGATGGATAACACAATATGCACATAATTGAGTTAAAATAGTTAAAACATTGTGACATATCTAGTAACATGAGTCGAGTGTATCGTGTCTTATATATAATCATAAAGTGTTCATACGA
>NC_083633.1:21340063-21345063 GCF_963584025.1 Labrus mixtus | reverse complement strand
GGGAATCATGTTCTCTCTGCTACTCTCCCAAATCATTTAGTTATCAGAGCGATGCGTTGACTGGTAAACTCGTCTATATCCACAACATCGCATTTTAGACGGTATCCAAAAACTGAAACCAACGCTCGTATCGGTACTGGTATCTCAACTCTACTGATACCACACAGTGACTAAAGTAATATTTTAGGACATATTTTGTGCCTGTCCTCTCCTGGCCAGACTCTTTACTTGGTCTACAAACACAAACACAAGTTACAGAATACCTTGAGCTCAACAAATCCATCGCTACATCCAATGATCCGTTGTTAGCTGAAATGATTGGAGGACTTAGCTCTATATTTCTCTCCACTGATAACGCAGAGTTACCCATCAATGTCAGTGTGGACACATTCAGTTCTAAGTAAATTGGTTGTAGGGAAATTAACTGTATGTATCTTTCACATTTGGAATCGCGCCCTGTTACAAATCTGTTGTCGTTGGAATATGTTCAGGCAGATTGAATCATGAAATAAGGATTTTACAGTGAAAGCCTAAATCAAGCTCTCCAACTTGAACAGATGGATCTGTAAGTCTGGATTTGAAAAATGTGTTTCTGAAGGAGTTCCTAACGGCATGCAACTACCCAGACATACAGCCATGGAAGATACAATCTGAAACCTGAATGAAGAGCCTCAGACAGCGACCAATAGACGGGCCAAATGTTAGTTGGATTGTTTCAAACCGAACTTGACCAAATCTTCAAATCTCTGCAGATCGTTGGGACTGTAAGCTCCTCGATGCAGAGAACAGATACAGAGCAAGCTGACGGGAGCTGGACGATACCCTTTTCCATGTTTGGCTGTTTGAACAGCTATACAGAGAAACACTGGTGGCCCGTTCAGTGGTGATTCTGGAGTCTGTTGGGGCCCTAGGCTAAAAGTCATTGGGGGCTCCTCCAACCAGCAGTTGCCACCATCGTGTCTGCAAGTTTCCCAACGCTTACTCCTCTTCCTCTCTTTAATTCCTCTTCATTTTCCTTCGGTGACTTTCATTGGTTTTCAAGGGAGAGGGAGTGCTGTCAGATGGGGCCCCCTTAGGGAGGTATCCTACTGTCATTGCAAAATTTACACATTTTGAGCCGCTGCTGTGGTTTAAAGTTTATCAGCCCTCAGGGGCCCCCTTACTGGCCTGGGGCCCCCGAGCAGTTGCCTACCTTTCCTATTGACAAACAGCGCCTCTGGGCCCGTTTTGTAGGACTGTTTGAACAAGTTCTGGAAAACAAGCTTCTAACCGGGACGAGGAATTTGCAAAGTCTGGATCCAACACAGATGAGAAAGTCCTGCAACCCCTTTTTCTGTGAAACCAGAGCGGGAGTCAGTTTTTGTGAGGACGTCTTGAGAGAGTACTCGATGTTCTGGGGTTTCCTTTCGGTCAGTCCAGGGTCCAGAGAACTTGACCCCCACCTCAGAAAGAGCGAGTTTTGTTCAGCATTGAATTCAAAAGACTCTGAGAGGTGTAGAAGGTTCTCTTCGTTATATCTGACTGACTATTGTCAAAAAAAAAGGGTTCTTGAGAATAAAGAACTTGAGGGAAAGAATGAAGAAATAAAAGTTTTTGTTTGCATGGAGACGCATAAATTACCAAAATCCTCGAAGTCTGAGGGGTGTTCAAGGTTGCAGTTTCAAAACAGAAGGATTGTGGCTGCCATGACGCAACAACTAGAAAGACTTGTTCTAGTCAGAAAGTGACTCTGGGATGAATTTGGTGAATTTAAAAATTGGATGGGTTGCATAAGATTTGCAACAGATTTTTAAAAGTCCAAGGAAGAGGGTAAACATCAAAAAGGTTTGACAAGCGTGGCTAACGTTAGCATTGCCTTCAGTCCCCCCCCCCCCCAAAGGGTTTCACCTGGTCGCTCCTTGTTGGGTTTGACCCAGGCTGTCCACTTTGAGGACTTTAGTCTCTGTACATAGGACGTGCAACATAACCACAGGGCTCTCCAGCGACTGGTATCTTTTTTTTTTTTCAACTCATTTTTTATTTCAATTTTTGTCACAGTACAGAATGAAGAAATAACATAAAAAAAACAACTACAAAGAATAAAAAGCAGAAAAACACACATATAAGACACCCTGCCCTAGGTAAGATAAGATAAAGGCTTTTTTTGTATCCGGAATTTTTATTAAAAAAAATGAAAAATGAGGTTATAAATGTAGCTGAGATGCTAACCGTTAGATTCCTTTAACTAAAGAGACTCATGTTGATTGATTGAAACATGAAACTGAATTCTGAAACTTGCCTCTTTCTTTCTCTTTTGCACCTTTAAAGCTGTAGTGTCATGATGACTTTGATAGGTTAACATATCAGCTTCCCTCCTCCTCCTCCTCCGACGTCTCACTGACTGACTGACTGAACGAGCTGCACATGTGGAAAACACCCTCTTCATCTCCTCAAGCAGGGGTCATGTGACTCTTTGCCATGTGCGCTCTGATTGGTCGAGCCCCAGCTCAATAGCAAAATATCATAAAACAGCTGAAATTCATCCTGTTTATTTATCTGCTTTATCCCCCCCCCCCCCCCTTTAAATCAACAAGCTTCATCATCATCGGCCGGTGATGAAGCTCGGATGCTGGTTCTTTATCCTTTTTTTACTTTTGCATCGTTGCCATGACAACGGGGCCGCTCCTCCACACCCACGCTGCTTACCCCTCTCTCTCGCTCTCTGACAGCGAGCAAGCAAGAGAGATAGAAAAGAGGGAGAAGGAGAGAGAGAGAGAGAGAGAGAGGTGTGTTTTCTAACCCACGCATTGGAGTGGGAGACAACGTGCACACTCTCACGTGCACGCTCACACACACATCACAGAGAGCGTGTGTCATGCTAGCAGTGTGTGGGCTGAACCGACCAGCCTTCCACTCATCCTGCCTCTCCCTCTCTCTCTCTCTCTCTCTCTCTCTCTCCCTCTCTTCTTCCTCTCTCTTTTCGTCTCCAGATACACCTCCTCCTCCTCCTCCTCTTCTTCTTCTTCTTCTTCTTCTTCTTTTTTTTCCATCCTCCATCATCTTTTCTCCCCCTCCTCTCCTCCTCCTCCTTCTTCTTCTCCTCCTTCCTCCTCTCCTCTCCCCATCAGTCCTTCCTTTTTCTTTTTCAGTTTACCGTCATGGAGAACGAGTCGGCGATCTTTCTGGGTGAGTCTGCAGCTCTGTGTGTAATGTGTGTGTGTGTGTGTGTGTGTGTGTGTGTGTGTGTGTGTGTGTGTGTGTGTGTGTGTGTGTGTGTGTGTGTTAAATTAAATGCTTGTGTTAAGCTAATGTTGTTTCGGAGATATGTTCAAGGGTGTGTGTGTGTGTGTGTGTGTGTGTGTGTGTGTGTGTGTGTGTGTGTGTGTGTGTGTGTGTGTGTGTGTGTGTCACTTGCTGCCGCTCTCTAACTTTAAAAGTCGTGACTCAATTTTCAACTTTACCTTTTTCGACCTGTCGTCATCTCTTTCCTTCCTTTCTTTTCGTTGTCAGCGTTACATTTCTTTTTCCTCCTCCCATCATCCTTTCCAACTTCCTTTCCTGCACTCCTCTCATTTTCACTTGTCTCCTTTCCTTCTCATATGCATTCCTCTCCTTTGCTACTTGTTGCTTTCTTTCCTTTCCTAGCCTCCTTGTAGTGCTCCATGTCGTTTCCTTCCTCTTCTTTCCTTTTTTTTTGTCATCTCCATCTTCCGACACTTTCTTGCTTTCTCCTTTTCGTTCCTTCCTCTCCCGTCCGGATTCATTCCCTCATTTCCTTTTCCTTCCACCTTCTTTGCATCCTTGCCTCCTCTCTTCCTCTCCTTCCTTTCTCTAGTCCTTGACTCATCTCCTCTCTTCCTTTCCTTCCCCTCGCTCCTCTCTGCATTCCTTCCTCCTTCCTCTCTCCCATCATCCCCTTCCCTCATCTCTTATTTCTTTCCTTACCCAATCTCTCATCCTACTTTCCTTTCCTTCTCCCTTTCCTTTTTTCCTCTTTCCTCCTCATCTCCTATCCTCGACCCGGATTTCCTTGCTTCCTTTTCTCCTTTTTGATCTTTCTGTCCTGTCTCCATTCCTTTCCTCTTTTCCTCGACTGCCTTGTGTCCTTCATTTCATCCTCCGGTGCTTTGTGCACTCCCCCCCCCATTTTCCCCTCTTTTCTTGCATGCTTCCTTTCTCCCTTTCCTTATTTCCTTGTCTCGTCTATGTCCTTAATTGTACTTCCCCATTCCTCATTTCTTTGGTCCTCTTCCTCCTTCTCAGGTACTTTACTTTCCCTGTTAACTCCATCCTCTTCCCTTAATCCTTATTATCATTTCCTCTCCTCCACCCTCAGAAGCTTTCCTTTCTTCCTTTCCTTTTCCTCCTGCTCAGTATCTTTCCCCCTTTCCTGGGTACTTCCTCCTTTCCTCCTGTGAACCCCTCTCTCCCTCTCCTCATCTTTTATTGATCCTGTCCTCATCTGATCTTTCCTTTTCTTTCTTTGCTTCTTTTTTTTCTTTAAAATCTTAATCCCATCCGGTTCTCTCCTTCTTTCATTTCTTTCACTCTTCTATCCCTCCTCCTCAAGTGTTCCTTTTCTCGCTCTCTTGCTCTCTCTCGCCTTTTTATTTCCTGTTTCTGTTTCCTCCAGCATCACTGTACCATCCTGTGTGTGTGTGTGCACGGTGTGTGTGTGTGTGTGTGTGTGTGTGTGTGTGTGTGTTATGTAAGCAGCAGCAGTGAGAGTGTGTAGGCCGTAGTCTCAGACCGTCTATCTAAAGAGATGATCTGCTCAAACACTTCAAAGAGGAAGTGGATCTGCTTCTGCAGCGCTCACACTCTTTAACATCACCTGGTTGTCATGGCAACGTGTTGAGGCCCCCCCCACCCCACGACACGGTGACAGCTGGCTTGGTTCTTGAGTGACTTGATGGTCAGAGTTTAAACTGCCTTTTTCGACAGACCTCTTGTCTAAAACGTTCGGGACTGCATTTCCCACGATGCACTGCGTGTGTTCAGACCATATGGAGAGAAAATTG
>NC_083633.1:21327563-21335063 GCF_963584025.1 Labrus mixtus | reverse complement strand
ATCCTATTCAAGCCAGTTTAGAACCAGTCTGTTTTTGAAATTGTGTATTTATTGGTCTTGTGCGACCCACCACAGATTAAAGAGACCCTTTTAAACCTGTGCACATATTTGACACGTTTTGAGGTCTCCATCAGGAGATCGCTTGCAATGAAACCGGCTGTAACGGCTGCAATGCGATCCTTCGGGGCAATTATAGAAAATCAAATTACGTCCAAGAAAAGGTCTTGATTTGGTCTCCGACTGGCTCAGATTGTTATTCTAAGTGTCTGAAAACATTACAGAAAGGATCCCTACTGAAATAACCGTCACTCGTCTACATCGCTTCAAAGCCACGAGACTCCATTGACAAAAAAATAAAAATAACCTTCAACAACACGTTGCTGGTTACTGCGGCCTTGATTGATCAGTTTATGTTTTTGTGTTTTGCACAAACAGATCCAAAATAACCATCAAAAAACTTTCACCAAACAAATTGACCCTTTGTTGGCTCTCTGATTGGACCGCTGACTCACCAATCAGAGAGCCCCCTCTCATAGCAACCGTTGCTGGGCTACTAATGGCTAGACAAACTGTCACCTGGGCCGAGTCTTTTCAGAGCGTCGCGTAAGGCTGGGCAATTAAGACAAGTCAAGTATATTTATATTTATATTTACATTTATATTTATATTTATATTTATATTTATATTTACATTTATATTTATATTTATATTTATATTTATATTAAAATTTATATTTATATTTACATTTATATTTATATTTATATTTATATTTATATTAAAATTTATATTTATATTTATATTTATATTTAAATTTATATTTATATTTATATTTATATTTAAATTTAAATTTATATTTATATTTACATTTACATTTACATTTATATTTATATTTATATTTAAATTTATATTTATATTTATATTTATATTTAAATTTATATTTATATTTATCGCACATTTCAGAAACAAAACGATTCAAAGTGATTTCACACGACACATCAAAAAACTCACAGAGACGTTAAAACATTTTAAGAAAAGAAATACAGAAATATAAAGGACCAATCAGTGAGCTCTGTAGAGAGTGAGATGATAAAGGTATCTTACTATCTGATCATTAAGGAAACATGTTGAAGTGCTGGCTTCTCTGACAACAATGCAGCAGCCAGTATGTCCTCCTTCTAACTTTAGATTCTGCTCCTGAATGCTCTGGATTTGTTTGAACCAGAGAAGGTAGGCGCTGTTAAGACACGCCCCCACACGGCCGTTTTGGACGCCCCTCAGTTTGTCAGATATGAGAGCAGTTATCAGGTCAACAGGTGTTGCAGCGATGGAAGCGGGCAAGAGAAGTGGTTCAGATAGAAGTGATTGTACCCGACCTAAAAAGCCTCTGCATGTTTCTAATAAGCTCCACGAGCAGAAACGTGCTCAAACTAGGATCAATATTGGAGATGCTTTTGAAAAATGGAGAGAGGTTAGAACACAGAAAGGTTTACAGACCCATGCAGAGCTGGATAAACACTGAAGCTTCAGAGTCCACCACATGGTGACCTGTGTGAGCATGGACTCAAAGACATAATGAAACAATCATATTGAATTAGTCTTTGTGTAAGCAGGTCATTAATAAATATTAAAATGTTAATAGATTCAAATGAACTCAACATTTACCAAATATTAAAGTGAAGAACACCTGAACGCATCATTAAGCTGAGCTATTTCTTCTTCTGCTGAAGCCCCTCCCTCAACAACAGCACGTTTAAAATGTCAGCCGCGTGTGTTCCTTTTTCCTTCCTCCTTCCAGACAATCGCTGTGTTTCTTCTGTGACCAGTTTCTGCCTCCTCATTCTTCTGCACGGCCTTCGCTGTGTTCCAGGGATATTTAAATCTCCGTCACCGAAGAGTACAAATGAAATGACTCTTCGCTGGCTGACTTACAGAAACCTTGACTCATCTTATCCGCTCTAAAGAAGAAGTGTATTAGCTTTTTCTTTATTTTGCTTCCATTGGAAACTGATGAAATTACTCGAACGTCTTCATCAGCTGCAAAGTGAAAGCAGCACAAGACTCGCTGAATATATTCTTTAAAGGTTTATACTTGGGCGTTTCATGCCTTTATTTTGAAAGGACAGTCGATAGAGAGCGGTGAATAACTAACAGGAAAGGAGCCTCAGGTGGGATTTGAACCTGGGCCGCATGCTTGGAGGACTGAAGCCTCTTCACTTGGGGTCTGCACTAACCAGCGGCGCTCCAACACTGAATATTTTCAAACTGAAGAAATTCAACAAGTCTGAAGTTCTGGGGACTTTTTGAAGAGGAACTATCCCCTAGGGAGTTCCCTGAGAACTACACGCCATGGGGACTTTTTTCTGTCTGCATTCGCACCACCCTGGTACCTCCTCTGAAGCAGGAGCTAAAGAGGTTCCTCCAAACGGGTTCCAGGAACTAAAATAGTTCAGCGTTCCTGCGGTGGGGAATCGATACAAAAGAGGGAGGGTTCAAATGCTTCCTGGAACTATGAATACGTTCTATAGAAGACATATCTGTGAGGAAATGAACAACGAGTTTGTATATCATGTAGACTAGAGCCAGATTCCTGTTGACACTACTTCCCATTGTTAAGAGTTATCTGTGGCACAGTGTTAGCTGGGTTAGCATTTTAAGCTAGGAGGCAGTTAGCAGGGGATTTCCTTCCTTCTTTGTTCTCTTCCTGCTCTTTGTTTGGAGCTGAAGATGGAGCACCTATTGGTTGTTGTTAGAGCTCAAATCATTGAACTTAAAGGATCAGTCTGTAATCGGTCAGACCGATGGGTCGCCACGTCTGCCAGAAGCATTTTTCTTTACACTTTTGTTTTTGATAAAACCACCACATTTTTTGCCAAAGCCAAAATTCATATTTGGAAGGGACTGAATCCTTTTGGACTATTCCTAATTTTCCAGACTCATTTGGGATTTTATTTATTTAATTAGCAAACAGAAGCAGGCTTCTGGTCATTTCAGATCCACCATTCAACACCTTCATGTTTCACTCAGTTCTCTCTTTTTGTCGTCGTCCCGCTGAAGGAGATGTCTCTCACTTCATCTGTCGCTGACACACAGAATTTGCATTCACGGCGTGGAGCTGATTTTCTTCCTGATCACCTCGTGTGTTCAGCAGCCAGACTGTGATCATTGTCTGACACAGACACTCATCTCACTATAAAGGAACATTCTGTCTTTTGCTATTGTGCATGAGGACTGAGGCGAGATATCTGAGATTTCCATCATGTTCTCTAAAGTCAAGAAAAATGAGAGTCCAATAACTGAAACTTTCAGACATGAGAATGTAGAGTTTCTCAATGGCTGAAGGAGTTTTTATGACGCATATAAAAAGCTTACTTTAATATCCATTTGCTGCCTTTAACAGAGATTTCAACAGCACCTCACACTCTGATTCAGCAGGTCACATATTGCTTGCTGTGTTCAGCTGATTAAAGTCAGGAAGAGGGCTACAAGATGTGGTTGAAAGCCCAGGAGAAAGCTTTCAAATCCGGGCTTTAACGACACAATATCATCTCCAGACATGAAACATTTGGAACACAGATTGGCATGGACGATGGGAGGCAGTTGGTGGTTTAGATCCCATCCCTGTTTCCAACATTATTGCCTTTCAGAGGTGGGAACAGTTAATCAAAAATGTAACTCTGTTAAAGGAGCAGTATGTATCTCTGCCACCTAGTGTTTAAAATGGGTACTGCAGTCTAAACTCTAAACATCATAGAGAGCTGTCTCCCCCCCCCCCCCCCCCTCTCTAGAGTCCATGCTCACTTCAAAGCGCCTACCTTCTCTGGTCCAAACAAATCCAGAGCATTCAGGAGCAGAATCTAAAGTTAGAAGGAGGACAAACTGGTATAGGAACAAATATCAATATTTTTACTAGAACATATCCAGGACTAAAAGTCTGGTATCAATCCTACAGTCCGCATATTTTATAACTCGTTTGTTGTATATGATAATGCTGTTGAGTAACCGTGATGAAGTCTCTTGATATCAGGACTTTTGTGGCTTCAGATTGTTGAATTTGAACTCGTTCAAACGTAAGAGACTCATACACCTAAAGTTACTTCAACATGTGAAGACAGAGTCCGTGTAATTTGAGTCTTATATCCTGGTGAAGAATGTAGTTTCTGTATTGTTCAGGCTGTGTGGGAGGACAGCGTCTCTGCTCAGGACAAAAACGGGAAATGATGGAAACGTTGACCCCGAGTTATTTCAGGATGAAACCCTCCCGCTGCTCGAGTTGAACAAGAATTTCACCTCTCCACAAGACAATGATCTGGAGCCAAAATCACAGCGAACATCCTGATTCAGATCAGTCAAGGAGGAAACCTGCAAACCAACCTGAGGAGACGTTACATAACGGAGCACTCTGCAGAGAGAGAAGAGTGGAGGCAAACAACCACTGTGAGCAACACAAACGCTGCTTCTGCTCCCACTGAGTATTACCTGAAGGACCCATTCAAATTAACAGGCAGAAAGATAACTAGGGACGATGTATTTTCCATGGAAATGATGGCATGATTGCTCACAGCTCAAGTGTTTATCTTATTGAGGTGTGAAGGTAGGACTGTCAGAAAGTGTCTGGGCTCGAAGAAGGCATTTAGATTGAATGAAAGGAAGTAGGAAAGAAAGGAAGGATGAGAAGAGGGAAGGCAACAATAGAGAAAGGGAGGAGGGAGGGTCTGTGTATGTGGTCTAAATGATCAGATCAGGAAATGTTGAAAAGAAGAAAAAAAGACATCTGAAAGGAGATTATGTAATCATGTTTTGGTTTTTATGAGCCAACCTTCAGGATGTCTTCTTTAAAACCTTTGAGTCCCATTGAGACTCCTTTGATCCACAAAGTCAGGTTACCCCTGATCCACGCAGAAGGACGGATTTAGAGGGGAAGGAAACAGCTCTTAGCATACGCCTGCATAAACTGAGAAATGGGAGCAGTCTCAAAGCCTTGGTTTTTAAAGGACCAATCAATCAGTGAGAGACTTTACAATAGAGAACAAACCATATGACATATTTTTGTAGACCCTGAAGTAGCCTCGCCATGGCGTCTAACCAGAATCCTCCTATGGGATGTTTTCATTGGATTTTGGATCATTGCAGAAAATAATCTCTGTGTTAAACACACGTTTCTGAAGCGTAGGCGTTTTGTTCAGCAGGATGATCTTCACAGATGAACGCCATTTTTATGATGTTTGAAGCGTTAATGCGGCCGACAGAAGTAAAAAGCTAACGTTATGCTAAAGCTAACTACACCACGGTCGGATGATTGTGACGTCACTAGCGTTACGCTTCAGACGATCTCCGATAAACTAATCCACGTAGCTTAATAAATAGTTTACTAACATAATATTCACCTTAACCTAAAGATTAAACCTACAGGAGACATCTCCGACTAGTGAGAGAGTTCCCGCCCTCTGTGTCCGGCGTGATGACGTTTAATGTCCCCGACGACCGCTGTAGTCACATTTAGCCGCTTGTTAGCAACCGCCTTTTTAAAGACGAGTAAAAACTTCAAACTTCACAAGTGGAGGTTTTACCTAACGTAGTTTATGTGGTCTAACAAAACACCAACATCTCTTCAGGTTAACCACAGACCTTATTTCAGGAGTCTAACCACAAACACATTCAAAATCCCCGTTGACTTTTAGACGTTAGACCCCATGGCGCTCAGATGCTAACTTACTTCCTGGTTTTAGGACTCAGTCCTGTGGCGCTCTATTTGATCAGACATTAAGGAAATGTTGAAGTGCTGGCGTCTCTGACAACAATATATTCATCATATCATATTGTATTGAATCTTATCGTATCCAAAGGGAGCTCACAGTAGATCACCTAATCATTTTATTTGACGGGTGACAGTCGGAGGGTTTTTATACGAGATCAGGATGCTTCCTTAGTTCCTTTCTTTGGATGATGTCCTGGAACAATCCTTTCAGAGGAAAACCTGAGGTGGATCTTTAACTCGCTGGAACGTCTGAAGATAGCTGGGAGGAGATGGAGGGAGTCATCCAGAACGCCTCGCACAGCGTGCTGCAAATGCAACCAAACTCTGAATAAATGGAAGAGAATGGATGTTTTACTTGTTGTCAACAGGTGTGAGGGATGCAGCAGTCTTTAGGGGTTCAAATGTACCTGATAGGTGCGTGGCAGAGCGTGTGGAAGACATCCCGGCTGGTCGACCACATAGAAGGCGTTGAAGCTGTGCAGAAAGGTCAGTTGGGTAAAGCAGTGTGTTCTCACAGCTCTGACAGGTGAGCTGTACGGCTGTAAACAATGTTAGAAACTCCTGTGTCATCTGGCTCTTTGACAACAGTGTGTGTCACAGATTTATGTTTGAACAGTTGTCAGAGAGTTGGCTTGCCTTTTGTTTTTTTAAACTTTTCGTTTTGAAGGTTAATCCATCAAACAACGGTGAAAAGCTCTGATTTAATGAGCTTCTAGTCCCCGCACTGATGCATGAAAACATCAAATTAAAAAGAGGGTTGAATGTTTTCCAATCTCTGTCTTCTTCCCCTTGTTCTGAGAAAAACGAGCGTCTTATTTCAAAGCCTCAGATCAGGTGAAGATGAAAAAGGAACCCACACAGAAGCTTTGGGGTTGTTCGAGTGATTAATCAAGGTTTTGCAGTGTTTGTTGGCTTGTTAAAGTGACGACGAGGGCGTTTTTTGAAGTGCTGAACCTGCTCGTTACATTCATCAGGATGTTGACCCGAGGACTTTCTGGACTGTTTGTTCCCAGTCGACAGAGCAGGAGAGGGTTTCGCTTCAGAGTTTTAAATTGCAGGATTCAGAGCCTTTGATTGGTGGATCTGAAGGGTTTCTGAAGTGCGAGAAAAAAAAACCATCGGCGGCTGAAAATGAAACCTCAAGAACTCAGGTTTGATTGCAAAGGGAGGGAAAAAAAACGACTGTTCCTGTTTTTGGACGTTTGTAGCGGCTCCAAATCTCAAAGTGCATGTGCTTTGTTTCAGAAGGCGTAGATACTATAGTGATATTACATAAGCTGCTAATCGGCTGTTCGGGCTCTGTGTTTACTCTTTGGATCTGTCAAAACAAACGGAGTGAACTGTGATGATAGAGCAGCTCACAGCTTTTGTTCCTGTTACTCAACATGATCACAGGCAAAGCACTGATAGCAGAAACAGTGCGTGCTAGTTGGGTCAGGAGACAACATTTAATGCCTCTGTTAGATTCTGTTGAGCTGCAGAAAAATGAAAGGAAGCCGAGTTATGAGAGTTACAGCGAAGCCCCTTTAGAACTGAAGACTAACAGCTGTCAGGAGGTCGATCAATACTCTTTAACTGGAGATATCAAAAGGAAGACGTTACTGAAACTTTCCACTTTCACAGGGATGCCTGTGAAAGGGATGAACGGTTAGCTTAGCTTAAAGCTACTGGGAACCTTTTTAAGAACTTTAACTGATAGGACAGTGGGTGGAGACGGAAACCAGAGAGAGAGAAAGAGAGCGGGGA
>NC_083633.1:21317563-21320063 GCF_963584025.1 Labrus mixtus | reverse complement strand
GGACATACTGACTGCTGCATGTTTCCTTAAAGTCTGATCCTCTGTCTTCACTCTCACGGCCATTTTGGCTCGTTGTTCAATAAGCTCTCTGAACTACAGGGGGCGCTATGCTCTCACTCAGGATGACCACGGTCCATATCTTTTTTGTGTGTTTGTGTTTTTCAGCCACATGCCTCTGAGTCCGGCTGCTGACACCAAACATGATCGCCCGCGCCAACAGGCGGTTACAAACGGCAACCCCATTGGCTCTGCTGTCACCAGGGACGACGACGGAGATGACACGCCCTCCGGAAACAGCATCGTCGTCCGCATTGGCATTCCAGACCTGCAGCAGACGGTAAAAAAACACAAATATATCTACAGATTTTTACAGAAATAGAGGTGTAAGCTGTGTTTGTATATCAGGAGAGGATAAAAAAAGAACAACAAAAAGAACGAATCAGCAGGACAAACCTGTGTGTGTGTCTGTCTGTGTCTGTCTCTTTCTCTGTCTGTCTGTCTCTGGCCCTCTCAGAAGTGTTTGCGGTTGGACCCAGAGTTACCAGTTTGGACCAGTAAGCAGAGGGTTCTGGTGACGTTGACTCAGTCTCTGTCGGATGTTTTGAACTATGGTCTCTTCCAGCCGGCGTTCAACGGCCGAGCCGGAAAGTTTCTGGACGAGGAGCGGCTGCTGAAGGAGTATCCTCTTCCTCCCATCACGCCCATCCCATACCTGGAGGTAGAGTATAAAAAACATTTCACATCCAGGGATGAATCTCATGTTTTTATCTTTATCTGTCAAACTAATTCAACTCAGTTTAGATTCTCTGTACTTTATTAGATTATAATATATTATATTATTATTACTTTAAGGATTTACACTCTATCCACTGTCCTCTCTCTCCGATGAAGACATTAGAAAATAAAAAATAAATAATATCTGTGTGAGCATCTTTCGTCTGAACTCAGACCAGCACTGATGTTTCACCTTTTCATTTCAGTTTCGTTACAAGCGGAGAGTTTACACGCAGAGCTACGTGGACGATAAACAGCTGGCCAAGCTACACACCAAGGTACACACACACACACACACACACACACACACACACACACACACACACACACATACACACACACACACACACACACACACACACACACACACACATGCACACACACACATACATGAACACACACACACACACACACACACACACACACACACACACACATGCACACACACACATACATGAACACACACACACACACACACACACACACACACACACACACACACACACACAGATTTTCAAGTGTTTGATCGTGAACATGTTCTCCCTCACTGACTCCATGTTTGTGTTCTTCAGGCCAACCTGAAGCGCTTCATGGAGCATGTTCATCAGAAGAACGTGGAGAAGGTTTCAAAATGGTTGGAGAAAGGCCTGGACCCCAACTTCCATGACTCTGACACTGGGGGTGAGCAGGAATACACACAGCTAATGTCAGATTTAAAGGTCACATATCCTCCTCCTCTTCTTCAGTTTAAATAAGTCTCAGAGCTCCTCAAAACAAGTGTGAAGTTTCTTGTTCTAAATCCACTCTGATCCTGTATTTGATCATGTCTATAAACCCCTCTATTTCAGCCGTGCTCAGAACAGGCTGTTTCTGTGTCTGTACCTTTAAATATGTAAATGAGCTGTGTCTGACCACGCCCCCTCTCTGGAAGGGCTTGGGTGTACTCGGTGCTTTCTGGCTCCATGTCCTATTGTTTACGGTGAGAAGGCAGACTCAGAGGACAGAACAAACACCTAGCTGTGGGAGTGTCACCCACCTGGGGGAGGGGCTACTGCCCTTTGTGATGTCATGAAGGGAAAATCTCCAAACGGCCTGTTTGAGCACACATTTTCTGAAAAGTGGAGCAGGCAGAAGACGGAGAGGATGGACTTTTCTCATCATTGGGGGGTTTGTAGACAGACTAGAGACACATGTTAGAGGAACATGGAGAAGAGGATTTTACAGAATATGTGACCTTTAAGAAAACTTTGACAGACTTATTCAACAGTTGAATGAGTTCAAAACCTGCTATTCAAAATAACATTAAAAGCCGTTATGTAACGTGTGTGTATAATTGTGCTCCTCAGGTAATCAAAACCTCCACATTCCCTGACGAGTCTCTAACGACATGACCCCTGTGTCCTCTGTACCCACGTCTTTATTGTCTTTCCTGTGATGTTGTTCTTACTTCGGGAAAGTAATAACCTCGGCGTGTCGGTTGTGTTTGTGTCTCAGAGTGTCCTCTGACTCTCGCCGTCCAGCTGGAGGAGAGCTGTGATTTGATTAAAGTCCTCCGCAGTGGAGGAGCTCACCTGGACTTCAGGACCAGAGATGGCATCACGGCTCTGCACCGGGCCGTCCTCTGCAGGAACAGCACCTCCCTCACTGTGAGCGAAACACACTCCACTCTGTAACAGTGACAGCACGGTGTAAACAAACATGGCGACACTCGAGGAGGTTTATCTAA
>NC_083633.1:21270063-21312563 GCF_963584025.1 Labrus mixtus | reverse complement strand
GATGGAGGGATGATGGATGATGGATGATGGATGGATGATGGATGGATGGATGGATGGAGGGATGATGGATGGATGGATGATGGATGGATGGAGGGATAAGGGAGGGATGGAGGGATGATGGATTGAGGGATGATAGATGGATGATGGATGGATGGATGGAGGGATGATGGATGGATGGATGGATGATGGATGGATGGAGGGATAAGGGAGGGATGGAGGGATGATAGATGGATGATGGATGATGGCTGGATGGAGGGATAAGGGAGGGATGGAGGGATGATGGATTGAGGGATGATAGATGGATGATGGATGGATGGAGGGATAAGGGAGGGATGGAGGGATGTTGGATGGATGATGGAGGGATGGATGGAGGGATGATGGATGGATGGATGATGGATGGATGATGGATGATGGATGGATGGAGGGATAAGGGAGGGATGGAGGGATGTTGGATGGATGATGGAGGGATGGATGGAGGGATGATGGATGGAGGGATGATAGATGGATGATGGATGATGGATGGATGGAGGGATAAGGGAGGGATGGAGGGATGTTGGATGGATGATGGAGGGATGGATGGAGGGATGATGGATGGATGGATGGATGATGGATGATGGATGATGGATGGATGGAGGGATAAGGGAGGGATGGAGGGATGATGGATTGAGGGATGATAGATGGATGATGGATGATGGATGGATGGAGGGATAAGGGAGGGATGGATGATGGATGGATGGATGGATGGAGGGATGATGGATGGATGATGGATGGATGGATGGATGGAGGGATGATGGATGGATGGATGATGGATGGATGGAGGGATAAGGGAGGGATGGAGGGATGATGGATTGAGGGATGATAGATGGATGATGGATGATGGATGGATGGATGGAGGGATGATGGATGGATGGATGGATGATGGATGGATGGAGGGATAAGGGAGGGATGGAGGGATGATAGATGGATGATGGATGATGGCTGGATGGAGGGATAAGGGAGGGATGGAGGGATGATAGATTGAGGGATGATAGATGGATGATGGATGATGGATGGATGGAGGGATAAGGGAGGGATGGAGGGATGTTGGATGGATGATGGAGGGATGGATGGAGGGATGATGGATGGATGGATGATGGATGGATGATGGATGATGGATGGATGGAGGGATAAAGGAGGGATGGAGGGATGTTGGATGGATGATGGAGGGATGGATGGAGGGATGATGGATGGAGGGATGATAGATGGATGATGGATGATGGATGGATGGAGGGATAAGGGAGGGATGGAGGGATGTTGGATGGATGATGGAGGGATGGATGGAGGGATGATGGATGGATGGATGGATGATGGATGGATGGATGGATGATGGATGATGGATGATGGATGGATGGAGGGATAAGGGAGGGATGGAGGGATGATGGATTGAGGGATGATAGATGGATGATGGATGATGGATGGATGGAGGGATAAGGGAGGGATGGAGGGATGATGGATTGAGGGATGATAGATGGATGATGGATGATGGATGGATGGAGGGATAAGGGAGGGATGGAGGGATGATGGATGGATGATGGAGGGATGGAGGCAGTACTGGTGGGTGTTTGGAGGAGTTGGGTTGAGAAACAGAAAGATATTTAAGAAGTCTTCAGAGGGAGAGCAGGAAGCTTTAAAACTCCTCGCTGTGCCGTTTCATGTGAATCCTCCGAGTCTCACTCTTTCCATGAAAAGATTTTCCGAGCACCAACGGGCAGCTTGTTATTTTAAAAACCAGGAACGGACTCTCTCTCTCGGTGAAGATGAAGGTTTCTTTTACTGTAGGAGTTGAGGAGTAAACGTGTGGGAGGAGGCTTCTTCTTACACACAGAAACACAGCAGAGATCTGTTAGAGCAGATGACCCTGTGGGTTCACATTTACGTTTTTTTGTGGATGACTCTAATTACTACAACTCCCATGAGCCTCAGCAGCTGTTGCCATGGAGAAGTGGCCTCTTAGATGTTTGACCCTTTGTATGACCTGTGTCGGTCCATATTTCAATGTTAACTTTGATCTTTTTTTTTCAGCTGAGACCCCCATTGAGGAGTTTGCCCCCACACCTGCGTTCCCCGCCCTGCAGTACCTGGAGTCAGTGGACCAGGGGGGCGTGGCCTGGAGGGCGGGGCTCCGGACTGGAGACTTCCTCATAGAGGTAAAATCCAACACTCTGGATGCAGCTGCACGCCATGGCGGATTGAAGACGAGCCGAACACGTCTCTGGTGGAATTTAAATCTCTCTCTCTTTCTCTCTTTCTCTCTCTTTCTCTCTTTCTCTCTTTCTCTCTCTCTCTCTCTCTCTTTCTCTCTCGCTCTCTCGCTCTCTCTTTCTCTCTTTCTCTCTTTCTCTCTCTTTCTCTCTCTCTCTCTTTCTCTCTCTCTCTCTTTCTCTCTCTCTCTTTCTCTCTGTCTCTCTCTTTCTCTCTCTCTCTCTTTCTCTCTCTCTCTTTCTCTCTGTCTCTCTCTTTCTCTCTCTCTCTCTCGCTCTCTCTCTCTTTCTCTCTCTCTCTCTTTCTCTCTCTCTGCAGGTGAACGGTGCTGATGTGGTGAAGGTGGGTCACCGGCAGGTCGTCTCTCTGATCCGTCAGGGAGGAAGTCGTCTGCTGATGAAAGTCGTCTCCGTGTCCAGAAAATCAGAAACCAACATGGTCAGAAAGAAAGGTACGAGCCTGGCCTGCCTCGCTCACTGTCACGACTGTGTGTGTGACAACAATTTATAATGGAATATTGGTGGCAGAAATATATGTTTTCTATTTAATAAATAATAATAATATTTTTTGTTAAAAAAACAAAATTGAAACAGTCAATTTTGTGGATTTTTTGAGGATTTGTGTCTCACTTACTTTGAACCTGTTATCTGACTGGCTCTTGTCTTGTAGCCCCGCCCCCTCCAAAACGAGCCCCCAGCACCTCGCTGACACTCCGATCCAAGTCCATGACCGCTGACCTGGAGGAGATAGGTAAAGCAAACAAACACACACACACACACACACACACACAGTGCAGAGTATCATCAAACTGTAGGAGTGTGTGTTGACCTTTGCTTTGTCTGCAGCCAGGAGGAGACGCATCGGTGAGTCTCATGATACTGATGGTCGACGGTGTTCAGTGTTTTAAATGTTGTGATGTCACAGTGATGTCACAGTGATGTCATGGTGTTTATAAGTGGTGGTGCAGTGATGTAATGTCGTCCAGGGCCTCAGCTGACAACACTGAGCGTTTGTCTGTTCAGTGATGGATGTAGTGAGACCCCCCCCTCCCCTATGTGCCGGTCTCTTCTGATTGGCCAGCTCTCTGGAAGCCTTTCCTGGGGGGGGGGCAGAACGCTGCAGGGCTGCCAGGGGAGGGCGGCTCTCCAGTGCTGGGAGAAGAGAGTCTATGTCTATGAGTCAGACTTCAGTGTTGCCACGGCCCGTCTACCTGATGTCGTCATGTTGCCATGGTGTTTTTAAAGTTGGTCTTGTTGCTGTCGTGTTGTGAAGCCTTGTGTTTGTCTCTCAGTTCTGTCTCTTCTTTTGTCGTTGATGTTGTTTTCACTGTGTCTCCTCCCTGCAGAGAAACTGGACGAGATGTTGGCCGTGGGTCAGCAGGAGGTCGTTCTGAGGGCGCGCCCGCCGGACGACTTCAGAGCAGCGACGGTAAAACAGAGGCCGACGAGCCGCAGGATCACACAGGCTGAGATCAACGTGAGACAAACTGTGTGAAGGTGTCACACTTACTGTTCACGTTCTGACTCTCAGAGACCTGAACGTTCTTCTTTCTCTTTGTGTGTGTGTGAAGTCTTTGTTTGAGCGTCAAGGTCTGGTCCCCCCCTCGGCTCCAGAAAAAAGCACCATGGCTTTACCAAGAGGAATGTCCAGAACCAAAAGCTTTGGTAAGACACACACACACACACGCACACACGCACACGCACACAGACACACACACACACACACACACACACACACGCATAGACACACACACACACAGACACACGCACACACACAGACACACACACACACACAGACACACAGACACACACACACACACACACTCAGACACACAGACACACACACACACACACACACACACACTCAGACACACAGACACACACACACACAGACAGGCAGGTGACAAACAGTGGCAGTTAGCTTGTGCTAGCGTGCGTTAGCTTGCAGTGTAGGTACAAGCAGTAATCGTACACGCTACGTCCTGCGGGGGGCGGGGCTTCTGGGGCCGATGAGCCCAGGAGGAGGGGCCCAGATTTTAAATGTTGTGTTTACAATCTGTAACAAACATTTCTACTGACTCCAATTTGAAGGTGTTTCAATGAAAATAATTAATTTCATTTTTAGTCAAAATTATTTATTCATCTAAAAATCACAGTTCCTGACCCATATTTTCCTGTGCATTTCCGTCTACATATTTTCTTGGTACCTTGGTTTTTATGTGTCATTGGTTGCCATGGCAGGCACACCTGACGACGACAGGATCACAGCTCTGATCAACGAGAGTCGGTTTCCAAGGAGCTCCTCGCTGACGGACAGCTTCATTCCTCCTCCCCCTCAGACAGCTCCGCCCCCTCCTCCCTCTGCCTCCTCCACCTCCACAATCTTCCTCCTTGACTCTGGCCCTCCCCCTTCCTTCCTTCCCCCTCCTCCTCCTGCTAGAGGGGAGGGCCTAACTCGCTCCAGCTTTAAGCCGGGGACGGAGCCAAGGCTCCAGGAGCTCTCTGATGCACCGGCGAGGAGCCACGCCCACGCGGAGCGGCAGAGGAAGGCGAGGTCAATGATCATCCTGCAGGATATGCCGCCTCAGCTGCAGTCTGAAGCACACAGCTCCACGCACACGCTGCACACTGCCACGCATACCGCCACGCACACGCTTCACACTGCCACACACACCTCGACCCTGTCCCTCCACAGCACCAGCCCAGCCCTCGGTCACTCTCCACTGTCACGCCGCCGGGGAAGACCAATAGAAAACCCTTACGCTAATGTGGGACAGCAGGCTCCACCCTCCAAGCCACAGAGGAGGAAGTCACCTTTGTTGAAGCAGCTTCCAGTCGAGGAGCAGGGTTAGAATCGTTCAGAACTGTATTCTATAAATGTTAACAGTTATCCAATGATATATTGGATACATCATTGATTTAGTATTCTCTCCTTAAAATGATTTATTTTCATATAAAATATGCATGCATGCAGAAAAAACTTTTATGGGCATATATTTTTCGAACACAGAAACAGTCAGTCCTTTTAATCAACCCTGCTATTCGTCTTATCTCCTTTGTTTTCTACTTCTAGGACTCGGAATGAAAGATCACGATCCAACAAAGTTAGACATACCCGGCAGCCCCAGTAGGGCCGAGTTGTACCAGCAGCAGGTTCTGTCAGAGCGTGCTCGGGTTCAGGGCCGCAGGTCATCTCTCTTCCTGTCTGTGGAGGGTTCTGGTTCCGAAAACCAGGTGCCACCTCTTTTGACTCAGAGCCACTCAATGGACGACCTCGGAGAGCTTCCCCCACCGGCCCCGGTCCTGTCGCCCTCACCGACACCTCACACCTTCCTCCATCCGCTGACAGGGAAACCTCTAGGTCAGTCTAACAGCATAATCTTACACGATCCTCTTGTTTCTTGTTTTTAAGACTAAGTGTTTTTTAAATCAAGAGTTGAAATTTAATAATAACTGTTAAGTTAGACTGGAATTGGGTTCGTCAAATCCTGTAGGTACTCAACAAAATACAAGAAGATCTAGAATAGAGACTTGAGACTCCCAAAAATATCAGAGAACCTAGGGCAGAGCCATGAGGTATTCCTCTAATTAAAATAAGATTTCAGCCTTGAGGTATTCGACGAAATAGAAGAGGAGCTAGAACACAGCCTTGAGGTACTCCTCAAAATAGAAGAGGAGCTAGGACACAGTCTTGAGGTACTCCTCAAAATAGAAGAGGAGCTAGGACACAGTCTTGAGGTACTCCTCAAAATAGAAGAGGAACTAGGACACAGCCTTGAGGTACTCCTCAAAATAGAAGAGGAGCTAGGACACAGCCTTGAGGTACTCCTCAAAATAGAAGAGGAGCTAGAACACAGCCTTGAGGTACTCCTCAAAATAGAAGAGGAGCATCGTCAACAATTTAATAAAGCATTGAAATCTTTCACTACTGAAATTTCCACCTTTAATCTTCTCTTTTTCTTTTCTTTTCTTAGACCCTTCATCTCCGCTCGCCCTGGCTCTTGCTGCAAGAGAACGAGCACTCACTGCTCGTACACCGAGCCCAGAGCCTCGGCTAAAACATGTTTCTGCCTCCACTACACCTATCCCCACCCCGGCTGCAAGCCCAGAGGGTAGACACAAGCGCACCCCTATTCCCACCCCACAGAGCAGCCCTGAGCCAAGATCCAAACGCACCACCCCTCAGACAAGCCCTGAGCAGCGTTCCAAGCGAGCCACTCCCGTGACAAGTCCTGAGATGAGGCATAAACGCATAACCCCGCCCTTATTCCCTGACGGACAGGTGGAGCGTCCAGAAACAGAGGGAGGAGTGACATCACCTGCTGCCCCCTCCCCTGAGCGCTGGAGACCAACCCCCTTGCCAACCCTGGCAAATGAGACTCACCCTTCTCTGATTGACAGGAGGCGAAGTCTCACAGTGGGCAGCTCAGAGGAAGAAGGCGGGGCTTACACAGTGACACTCCCCCCAGCGTTGTTGTCGTCCAGTGATGAAGAGACGAGGGAGGAGCTCCGTAGAATCGGCCTAGTAGCGCCACCCCCTGCGTTTGCCAGCATTCCTGCCCCTCCACCCCCCTGCTCACTCACCTTGTTTCAGCGGCGGGGTGGAGAAGGAGGAGGGGAGGGTCCTGACTCCCTGAGTAGACGAGTAGAAGAAGAGGAAGGCAGTGAAGAACGGCTCCTTGAAAGCACCTCCCCCAGCTCGCTTCCCCCCTCTATTACCTTGGCATCCCCTCCAGCTCCATCCTCTCCCACCAGCCCTCCTGCGGCACAACCTTCCCCTTCTTCTCCTGCCACCTCCCCAATTGCTCTCAAGCCCCGCCTTCGTTCACCTATAGGTCGAGGGCGCTCTGCACTAAGGGATCCGCTGCTTAAGCAATCATCGGACAGTGAGCTCCTCCCATTGGCCGCATCCTTTTCATCTCCCTCCTCCCCCCTCTGTTCCTCCCCAACCAGCAGACAGCCGCGCTATCTGTTCCAGAGGAGGTCCAAGTTGTGGGGCGGTGGGGATGATCGTGGGGATGAGCGGCGAGGCCTCAGCCCAGAGGAAGGGGGAGGTCGTCCAGCTGCACTTGGTGGTCAGGGGTCGGGGTCAGCTGTGGATCTTTCTAACAGGTCGGCATCAGCTCTGGAGCTGAGCGGCAGGGCGGGGTCAGGATTGGATCTTGCTAATCGACTGCAGTTGCTCAACAAAGACAGTCACTCTCTTGGGGAGGAACCGAGTCCCCTCGATCCAGGTCGGAGGTCACCAGTAGGAGGTGCCAGGTACCTTCAGATGCTTATTGTCATAAAACTGCAGTTTCACTGATTTGATAGAACTACTAAGTGTGTGTGCGTGCGATTGCTTTGTAACAGAATTTGTTGTTTGTGTTGTTCCAGATGTGTGGACAGTGGAGAGAGTAAATCGTAGGTTTTTATCTCTGGTAAACACTTCTTGTTATTGTTAGTGGATGATTGCTGCTAACAGCTAACTAACATGCTCCTTCTTCACAGATGACTAACAACTAAATGTCTGAAATGAATACCCCATCAGTTTTGGGATAAAACATGCAATTAGAGCATTTGGTAAACCATACCTAACAAAAGTGTCAGTGGCTTACTAATGTAATGAGACCTGTCAAGCTTTGTTTTTCTAAACGTGATAAGCATGGCTCTATCGTAGGAGCAATTTAAGAGTTGCCTGTTTGTCATCTTTAAATAATCAAAAGACAAAGAATACAAGGAATATGGTTCTGTCTACTTCAGTCATCTTGAGATAATTTCAACCAACTCCTGGATTTGATATTAGCCAGCTTGCTATAGCTGATACCATCAACTGGCATTACTGGTTTCTGGCGCCAAAACCAAAAAGAGGGCCTGCTTGTTCTTGTAACCAAAAAAGAGTTTCAGAATTTTGTAAGCTTTCAACAATGATCATGGTGATCCACGTATGCCTTTAAAGAACAGGGTTCTTAATAGGGACAATAACAATGGAAATGGTCTTGACGAATGGTTAGCCAGTAGACAGACTGATAACTGTGGTAAGGATGTTTGTGTCATGTGTTGTTTGGTGTGTTACAGGTTGTTCTCCAGTCTTGGTGAACTCCACACTATCTCCCAGCGAGGATACGGGGCCAGCTACACGGTCCGACCAGGAAGCCGATACCCTGTCACTCGCCGGAGTCCCTCCCCTTCTCCCTCCCCATCCGATAGGCCATTGGGGCACACTTCCTCCGGTTCTGAAAGGCCTGACCTGAGCTCGGGTAGAGCTTTAACCATCTTGAAGTCGTCCAGTCTAAGTCTCCCCTCAGAACCGAAGGAAGTTCGTTTTGTGATGCGAAGTGCCAGTGCAAGAACCAGGTCCCGTTCACCCTCGCCTTCACCCCACGCCTCTCCTTGCCCCTCCCCAGTCCTCAGCGGGCCCCTGTTGGCCCTTCGGCCATGGAGGCAGCGGCCCCTCAACTTGTGGAATAAATATGATGTGGGTGATTGGCTCGAGAGTGTTGGCCTAGCTGAACACCGCCAGCGCTTCCAGGAGCACGAGATCGAAGGCTCCCATCTTCCCGCCCTCACCAAAGACGACTACGTGGAGCTTGGCGTCACCAGACTGGGACATCGGATCAACATCGAGAGGGCACTCAGACAGCTTATGGATGGTTCCACTTGACCCCTCACCTCTGGACATCCTGAACTGTGACGTCTTAACACTAGGCCATCTCTTTGACTAGGATATCTTAGCAGTGACTCAATCTTTAGACCTTTTTACCAACACGGAGCCAAGCTCTCTGAGTGACATTTTGTCTTATCAGCTCTTTGATCAAACAAAACCAACTTGTAGCACCAAGGTCTGAGTCCAGTTTTAAGTTCTGGATTTGATTTAGACCTCCGAAATATAGTTTAGCCTCTGTTTAAGTCAACTCTAATAGGCAATTTAGCGTTATCTTGGTTGCTGATTACAGAACACTGGCTGGCTCATAGCAATGTCATTTTGGCTGATTTTTACTTTGTCTTGGATCGCCAATGATCCAACAGTGTTTTCTTTGTGGTTAAAAGCCTTTTAGTATGAAGGACTTTAATTTAAAACAAACGAATGTCCATCAAAGACTGCACTGCACTTGTTGCCCACCATGTTTTGCACCAACATTTTATAGAGCCCCCAAAATACAAAACCTAGGGTTAATTTACTGTAGGGATCAAAGGGATCAATGGTAGAAAAGTCAAATCTGTGCATCTCTGAATTCACGTTAGCTTGGTTCGTACAAGTCGGAGGAACTCCAGATGGCTTCGTTATCCCCAAATTTGCACACTAATGGCAAAATGGTTTAAAAGTGATTGATGCTGGCAATTGCATCATGATTAAAATCCACTATTGACTGTGATTTTACGATCACTGCTCTAATACTCAGTGACTTCAACTATCGAGTCCCATTTGAAAAGTGAAGAAAGTTTCTGGCAACGGAGTAATGGACTATTTGAGCCTTACTCTCTGACTCTCTAATGGATAACACATTAAAATGTTAACAGCTGCTAAGGTTAGCAAGCTAGCAATATACCATTCTCTGTGTAGGCTGGCCTGGATCATTGGAACATGTAATGATTGTCAGAGTCTTATTTTAATGTTACAGATAATGTGAAAGCAAGTTTATAACGAGCTAGCTTAGAACACCAACACAGTGCTCTACTTAACGTTCCCGTGCAGCATGCTATGCTAACTTCAGCTGGACTGCACTTCTAATCTAAAGAGGTGACAGGATATTGATCAAAGAGCTGATCTGACAAACAAATATAATCACACGGGTTCTTCTCATCGTGCCATTCTGCTTCCCCAGACAAGTTTACCGGGTCTTTAACTAGCGAAGCTGAATGATTAGCGAGCTAATTAACAACAGGACATAAGCTGAGGGTGTTTCTCCGTCCTCGTAAAGAAAAAATGTTCTTGTGACTAAGCATTTTTTTTCTCCAAATATGGCTCATGAAGATTTTGTGTTTATTTCTTAATACGGATCATTTAGAATTTATGAATAACAAGTAATAATAATGTGGTGGTGATGACTTACAGAGTTTCTAATAGTTTGGATAATGATTTTGAGTTCCTTATGATTTGACAATGAGTTGAATTTCAAAGGTTGTTTCAGTGATGTTTTGGAATTCATAATGATTTGTCAATGAGTGTGACTTTGTGCTGATGTGCTGTGTGTTTCAGGGAGAGCTGCAGAAGAGCTCCAACTGTAAACCTCTCTGGTTTCTAACCTGCTTATCGAGGGCTTACTGTACATGGTGCTATCTGTTTAAAGCCATCTGTACAGAGAATACCTTCCTCCTTCCCCTCCTATTCCTTCATCACACTAACTCCTGACTCTCTTAGGTTAACCTCCAAAACGTTTAAATCTACAGTGTTTTTTTTCTAAATTATTGACTCCAGTTTGGCTCGACCGTTAATATCTTGCATTAATTGTAACTCAACAGGAACAGGCCATATATGGAGTTTCCTCCTTGCCATATTGGGGATTTCTTCCCTGCCATACGTGGAGTTTCCTCCAGACCCAAACCAGATTATGCCAGAGGCCATATATCAAGTTTTTAAAAATGGCAGTACATGGCGTGTCCAATGAACTGTTTCAAATGTTCATTAGTTTAACAAATGTGTTAAACAGGGAAAAAGCTTGTCACACAAGCTTTTTTGTCAAAAATGTATCCATACTTACAAAGCCTCGTTGCAAGCCAACACGTACGTATATATTGTAACTATACTCGATTTTGGCAAAGTAGAATCATGGAACACCAATAACAGACCAGTTAGCAATAACACACCAATCCTAATGAATCAAAATAAATAAAAAACAGACCTTGAAAAAAACATTTAATCGGAGGCTGTATGCTAGCTGAATTGCTAGCCTGCTAGCCATGCTAGTCGACGCACTTTAGGCTAATGGTGCGCTCCATTAACCTCGGAAGTCGGAGTTGAGAATGAGGTCACACCCGAGTTGACCACGTTCCAGTTACGAGTTGGTAAGAAGTCAGAAAAGCAACATGGACGCCTCCAGGTGTACCTTTGTTGTGCTTATACCAGCGAAAATAACAAACTACGTGATAGGTTAGGCGCACTTTACTTGAGCAGCCATGTTGGATTTTAAGCTCGGGTTGCTGAGTTTGGACTTCAGGGCGAGATCCTGACGACATATCCGACTGGCATCTTGAAATTTCCGACTTCTGAGATTAAATGAAACGCTAATTAAACCCTGCCAAGCTACACTACCTTCAAGCTAACTTTTACATTAATATAGGCAGTAACTCACCAGATCTGGTCTGACTACACCGATAACACAAGTGGTGGATACAACTCTCTTTTTGTTTTTTTTATCTGAGACAGATGAGAAGATGTACAGACACAGATCCAGGGTGTGTTTAGCCTAGCTTAGCTTAGCACAAAGACTCCTAGCCTAGCCTTATTCTCAAAAGTGAAAGAATACACCTTCCAACAGCAGTGCAGTAACACTAACCTGTAATATCATGTTAGCTAAGAAGCTATTTTAAGAGAGGAGTCAGGTGAGGGTAATGCTAACTGCTGCTAACGCTAACTGCTGCTAGAATCATAAAGTGTTGATTTTATTTTGTTGGATTTCAATAGTTACAAAAGGGAGAACCAACGTGAACATGAGGACTCCCTGAATTCACTCAAAGGTGTATTTCTTTCACTTTTTAAATTTCAAACATGTTTGAAGAATTTTTAAAAACTTTCAACACTTTTTTAAAACCTGACAGTAATTTTTACTTGACACGACTACATTACCTTTCTGACATGTTCGTCCTTCCTTCTGATTCCCTTTGAAGCACAATCAACGATACAGTGCCTGTTTCCACATCAACAAATCCCCTGCATCCAGAGTTTTTTACGCCACGTTCCTGAAAACAAGCCGAGCCACAATCCTGAATCCCAAAGTTGTACAAGTTTACGATGCCCTTTCATGCTTAAAAGTTCAAGAATGTAAAGTCTATGTACAGCACATTACAGTAGACTTTATAGTCTGTATAATATATATTATGGTAGATTCATGTAGCTATAGTGTATTATATAAAGTATGGTAAACAATAAAATGTATACAGTAATATTTTGCTAGACTGTAGTCTATAAATCTTTATCTATATAGGTGATATTCAGCCTTTGTAAACAGCTACACATCTTGTCTGGCCACACACACAGACATAAGATAAAACAGTTCCAAGGAAATGCAATTTAACTGTAAATCTGTCTCGATGGTGAGAGGAGATGGTTCACATCGATCAGATGGTGCTGATTCTCGTGTAAGGATGAGGACACAACGAGATGACACATTTAGAGACTTATGTGACTTTCAGACCAAAACAATCACTCCCTCTGGACACACCTCCTTCATTCCTCAGCCCCCCCCCCCTCCTGTTTCACCACCGAGTGTCTGTGAGACGGAGAGCAGCAGACAAATGATCAACATCTGAATACTTTCTGCGATCAATTTCAAGTAACGATATAAAACTTAAAGACGCATCTGTTTGTCTTTTTAGAACAAAGATGGTTTGGAAAAAACGTGTATGAAGCATGCCGAGCCTCTGAGCAAAACAAAAACAAGCTAACGGAAACGCCGTCCTGTCGGTGTGAACACAGAGCTCAGAACAACAAACGCAGAGGGAGTTTGACTTCACTCTCTTCTAAACACAAACTCTGTTTGAATGTCTCACCTTCAAATACCCGACTAAAAGCTTCATGAAAATGTGTTAATGTCAGATTGTTGGTCTGTAAAAGTTACGATTGTTTTTAAAGTTCAACAGAAAGTTTTTCACGCTTTGCTAAAAACGTGATTCTCTTAAAGCAGCTTGAACCTTTTAGGGCTGACGAGGGACTACGACCACGAGCACATTTCTACCATTTGAACACAGAAAGAGGAAGTGGTGTGTGAGGAGGAAGTGCCTGTGTAGCTGTTTACACTGAGTGAATATGACATCATCATCTGTATGTAGTATATATTATAAAGGACTATAGTCTACTGTACAGAGTCGTCCACAGAGAGACACCCGGGACGTCCGTCTCTCTGAAATGTCAAAATGAAAGCGACGAGATGAAGAGGTCAATCCACCTCTCAGCCTCCGACCTCAGGTCCCCCGCGGGGAATCCCTTTCATACAGACACAAGGTCATTCATTTGTTGGATTTCTCAGCCAATCAGAAAAAAAACAGCGACCTACTGCTAAAATCGCCTGGAGGATACCTTCCCCGTTTAAAAAAAACCCTGCCTACGTGTGAACCAGGACAAACAAGAGGTCGCGATTAGCCTCGAATCCGGCCAAAAAGTATCTAAAGTTTTGGAAACCTTAATATGTGTGGTTGCTGATTTGTGTTGAATATAACTTATATGTATTATTTTACGATATTTTATTGTATTTTTTCACTACTTTTCCTGGAGGAAATCCCTCGAGTGCTTCTTCGACTGTTCGCTAATCTGAAACACAAGTCAGCGGTGTTAGCTGTGTGCTAACAGAGGCTAACATGGCAACAAGAGAGATGATGGACTAAAGAGCCAAAATGGCTGCCACTGCATACCCGATTAAATTGTCGTGACTAACATGCCTTCACCATGGTAACGCCTCAGCTTCCTGCTGATTGGCTGAGAATCCTGTCTTTCTAACCTGCGTGTGTAAGCTTCCTCCTCCTGATATTCACCTGGTTATAATGGTTTTATGGTTCCCCTCTTCCTCTTCCTCCTCCTCCTCTTCCTCTTCCTCCTCCTCTTCCTCCTCCTCCTCTTCCTCCTCTTCCTCCTCTCCCTCTTCCTCCTCTCCCTCTTCCTCTTCCTCCTGCTTCTCCTCCTCTTCCTCCTCCTCCTCCTCTTCCTCCCCCTCCTCCTCTTCCTCACTAGCTTCCTCTTTTTACAGGATGTTTGTAGTTTCTTCTGGAGTGAGTGGTGTGTGTGTACTTGTAGTTTTTTTTTCTTCCCTTTTCTAAAGACTGAAGAGCACACAATGACAACCGATGAGCTCTGCGACGCAACAAACAGATTGTAATCTTTATAATAAACCGTCATTTATTACAAAGAACCCCCTCTGCTTTCATGTGTTGTTGTTTTTTTTTACATCTTGAGTCAACAGGTTCGCGACCTCTGACCTCGTTTGGAAGAAGGATCCTAAAGTTGAGTTAATGACTGATGAGTGTCACCTCGACTCAGAGATAGAAACGACCTCACACTCTTCCTGCCCGTGCTGTGGACAAACAAGTAAATTTATTATGTTGAAATAACGTTAAAGTGACTCATCAAGAAAAATAAATCACTTTATAAATCATCCAATCAAACCTCAAAGTTAAGGTCACGTGGATAATAAGAAGTGAAATCACAAACTCGATAAGAACGTTAATAACTTGATGTAAAGAGTTAAAGTGAGTTAATACCTCGGGGTGTAAATTATATTAAATTTCAGAAACTGCCTGGACACATGATCGTTTATCATCTGCATAAATAGCAAATAAAAAGGTGATTATTTTTCATAATTTAAGTCAAAGCAAAGAGAAAGCCCGAGACACCCAATCCCCTTCCAGAGAGGGGGCGTGGTCAGAGACAGCTCATTTACATATTTAAAGGTACAGACACAGAAACAGCCTGTTCTGAGCAGGGCTGAAATAGAGGGGTTTATAGACATGATCAAATACAGGATCAGAGTGGATTTAGAACAAGAAACTTCACACACATGTTGAAGAGGAGCTCTGAGACTTATTTACACTGAAGAAGAGGAGGAGGAGGATATGAGACTTTTAAAATAAATATAAGTCTTCTGACTCCAATCACAACATTAAAACATTTGATTTCAGTTTCTGTATTCTTCAAACAACTCTGAGCTTTTAACGATGTAAAAATGAGCTGATGAGTAAACACCTTACATCTAAAAAAAAAACCTGCGTGGTGGTGAAAGTGATAAGGTGATTGGGCCGTGATAAGAGCTGCAGGTGAACTTGAACTCGAGCGGGGAGTTCAGCAGAAACTTTTGGGGTTCTGTGGGCACGTTTAACCACAACTGACACCTGATTGGCTGTTACCCTCCTCCTCCTCCCACCTGCTCTCCTCCCGTTGGCTGGTGGACTGGTGGACTGTTGACCTGCGTTTGCTTTACGATGAGTTGCAGGTTGATGACACTTTGACTGAGAGCTCCAGACCAGGTAAGAAACATGTTGTGTGTTTGTTTCCATGTTTATAGCGAGTGTGTGTCCTCATGGTCCAAGAGGGACGAGAATCTGCTCAGATCGTCACTTTAAGAGGATCTTTGTTTTTCATGTTTATCCTTAAAATCAGCTTCATTTTCTTAAGTTTTCTGTAATGAAGTCCCTTTACCTTACTACACATTTAAAGTGTGTGTGCATTTAGAGCTTCCACTCCTCGACATCCCTGAGGTTAATATTGTGCTGGACGAGTTTAGATCCAAATATATTGATTTTAAAGCTTTGTTTTGAAAGGAGACTTCCAGTATTTAAAAATTGGAGCTCAAGTTTTGGGTCGAAGACGTTTGGTAACTTTTCTTGTATGCTGGGGCAACTGGAAATATCCAAAATATGTTCATGAAACAGTTTTTTGTTTGTTTGTTTTTTTGATGTTTGTGCCCTTTCTTGACCCACAACTTTTATGTTCTTCACTCCCAACACTGCCGCTCTAGTCAATAAATGTGTTTCCACAGAAAGCACCGCAGTCCGTCCCCGTAGCGTGCCAGCAGCGCCGCTACGCTCTGCTCCATTTCAAATACGCTGCGAGCACCCGTCAAGTGGGTCAGAATAGAACAACCCGGACATGGGAACCCGTCTTCGAGGACCTTAGCCTCTGAACGTGGATCCAGTCAGAGGACAGAGTCTCTGCAGACTCTGCAGACTCAGTCACCACCACACAGAGAAGGGTAGCAATACTTTAGTCTTTTGCCCTTTTTATAAACGACCAACATGCTGTAGTGAGACGAGACGAGCAGAGCGAGTGAAGGACGAACTTTTGAGATGTTAGAGGGAGGAAGAAGAATGAGATGTTTGGTGTGAGACTTTAAAGACAAAAGAGGGTCAAATTTGACTCTCAGGTTTGTGACTCTTGAGGTAGAGCCGGATGTTCTGGTTCTGTTGATGATTTGTTATGTTGCAATGAATAACTGATTTTACTTTATTCTACCTGCTCAGGTGTGACAAAGACGATGAGTAGGTTTGAATATTTCATCTTTATTTTCATTTTGGAATCATTGTTGTCGCTTTTTAGTTATTACGTCGTACTCCGCTTGATTGTTTGTTTGTTTGTTTGTTTTGGAAGACAACATGGAGTCCATCCCGGATCTGATCAAGAAGAAGAGAGACGGAAAGGAGCTGTGTGACCAGGAAATCAAAACTTTCATCCAGGCCGTGACCAACAAAACCATTCAGGAATGTCAGATCGGTACAAAAACTTTGAAACATTTTAAAGATTCAACGTTTCCCTGAATCTGATCTCATTTCATCACCTGCGTTTTTTCTCGTCAGGGGCCATGCTGATGGCGATCTGGCAGAAGGGGATGGTCAACACGGAGACCACGACCCTGACCCGAGAGATGATGTCATCGGGGGAGGTGATGTCATGGCCAAAGGAGTGGGAGGGGCATGTAGTTGATAAACACTCAACAGGAGGGGTGGGAGATAAAGTCAGTCTGGTGTTAGCGCCGGCGCTAGCTGCCTGTGGATGCAAGGTACACAACTACACACACACACACAGACACACACACACACACAGACACACACACAGACACACACACACACACACACACACACACACACACACACACACACACACACATGCTGTTGGTTGATTTATATTTACTGCATAAAATAATTGAATGTAGCCTCTGTGATGTCAGCTATGTTCATATTTTCCTCTGACGTCATCTTGCACTTTTCAGCTATTTCAAGCTAACTTGAACTACAAAACAACTCGCGCTGCATTGTTGTGTTAGCATGCTAATGCTAGCGATCTTTATTATACTCGTATCTTCACACTGCATGTAAATTTACCTGAAATGAGCGTGATCTAGAAACACAGTTAAGCAGTGAGTACAGTATGTTATTCTTCTTTTCTCTAGTCCCTCAATTAAACAACTTTTATACGTGAGGGGAGGAGTCAGCCGGCCGTCCCGGCGATGTAAACAAAGTGAAGATAGGACTCTGAAAACTCTGAAAACATCACAGACAGTGGGACTCGGGTGTTACACCCATTGTAGACAGTCATGACTCACAGAGTTATTTTCAGAGGAGATACTTGATTTCTACATTTAAGAGTGAAACATCACAAATAAAGACTTTAAAGAATGAATGAAGTGAGAAGGCGGAGCATTGTATCATAGACTTCTATACAATGGGACTTCTTTCGCCCCTTGCTGGCCATTAGAAATGCTGCAGGTTTAAGACACTTCAACACTGTCTTCCCTGATTAATCCAACGGGCTTTGTCCTGTTCTTATATAGAGTCTTATATGGTCATTTCTTCTGTGATATCATAACCCTGCAGGTGTGTGTTTCTGTCTGATCAGGTGCCTATGATCAGTGGGCGGGGCTTAGCTCATACAGGAGGAACTCTGGATAAACTGGAATCAATCCCAGGATACAACATCCAGCAAACAGCGACAGAGGTGACACAAGAAAAAACAACAACGCAGATGCTAAAGCTACACATGAGCTTGTTAGCATGTTAGCATTAAGCTAATAACAATGGCTTACCAAAGAAACCGTTGTTTACCGTTTACAATGTTTAAAAGAAGAGGTACTACCTGGGCAGATTGGATCTTTATACCACTCACAATCAAACAAGAATCATCTGTTCTGAGCAGCCTCGAGTCGTGAACACTACGACTGACAGGAAGCGGGAAGCAGACCTCAAATAAACCAGATTATCCTGTAGTTCAGAAGTAGATTTACACTTTGTGGCACATTGAGCTGCCAAAGAAAGAACCAATGAACAAAACCTGGGACAGAGTTTGACTTTGAGGATATTTCAGGTCATTCAGAGTTGAACAGTTCAGACAGCATCTTTACGTCTGTATTTAAGTCATTAATAGAAGTTTACTTGTGCAGATTCTGGAGATCCTGGAATCGGTGGGCTGTTGCATTGTGGGTCAGACGGAGACGTTGGTTCCCGCAGATCGAGTCCTGTATGCCCTGCGGGACGCCACCAGCACTGTGGACAGTTTACCCCTGATTACTGGTATTGAACTACTCAATATAGGATGGAATAATAATATTAATTTATATTAAAACATGACGTTGTTTTCGTTTCAGGATCCATCATCTCAAAGAAAGGCGCAGAGTCTCTGTCCGCTCTGGTTCTGGATGTGAAGTTTGGTCGAGCCGCTCTCTATAAAGACCTGCAGAGTGCTAAAGAATTAGCCCAGTCTCTCGTAAGGAATAAAACATTGTCATATTACTCATTTTTAAAAGATACCTGTCCAACAAAGTGATTACAAACAAGCTGCAGGCCGGCTCCACAGGCGCGCCCAGATGGTTTTTTTCACATGCACTCAGTTGTTTTTGGAGCTGCCGCGCCAATAGTGACGGTTATTTGTGTGATCAGGTCCTTACTCATGCACAAGACAATAAAATAAATAAAAAGTCCAGATTTATCCACAGGGGGCGCCAAAATCAACACAATCCAAAAGTTCCTCACAGGAGCTTTAATTACTAAAACAAATGAAACTGTTGTTATAACTTTGATTTAATGGTTACTGTGTGACTAAAGGTGAACGCAGGAAACGGCCTGGGCATGCGTACAGGGGCGGTGCTTAGCTGTATGGATGCTACGATTGGTCGATTTGTAGGAAACAGCCTGGAGGTGATCGAGTCTTTGGAGACGCTGAAGGGAAGAGGACCCGCCGACCTGATGGAGCTCGTCACGACTTTGGGTAACGGCAGGACCTGACATTAACGAACGACATTAAATCATTAAGTTAACTTTCTTTTTTTTTTTTCAGCGGACGTTTGAAAAGTAATGTCGATATTATTCTTCACTTGTTTTGTTTCCGTCTCTTCAGGCGGCGGTTTGTTGACGATGATCGGCTCGGCGTCCGACCTATCAGAGGGCAGAAAGAAGATTTCCGAGGCTGTGATTGGTGGAGCCGCTCTGTCTAAATTCCAGGCCATGATGGAGAAACAGGGCGTGGCCAAAGAGACGGCTCGCTCGCTTTGCTCCGCCCACTCAGATTACTACAGCGTCCTGAGAAAAGCCAAACATCAGAAGGAACTGAAGACGTCAGCAGAGGGTAAAACTGTCACAAGACACAACACAACATTCAAACTAAGCCCCACCTCCTGGGCTCATCACCACCAGAAGCCACGCCCACTGCAGTATGTAGTGTTTAGGTTTATTGCGTGCAGCTTGGTACGGTGAAAATGGTGCCCTGTGTGAGTGCACGCCAAGCTTGGTCAATTTTGGGGGCGTGTTATACGTCATTCGGACAAATTCATTAATCCCTCCGTTTCCTCCTGCAGGTGTCGCCGTGGACTTCGACGGTTTGGTGCTCGCTGAAATTCTTCACAAATTGGGGGCGGGGCGATCAAAGGCCGGAGAACCTGTCAATCACAGCGTGGGGGCGGAGCTACTGGTGTCACTCGGTCAGAGGGTTGTGAAAGGTAAGAGATCGATGATGAGGATGATGACGGTGAGTTCAAGGACCTTCTCTGATGTCTGATTCGTGTAATTTCAGGCGAGCCCTGGCTGCGGCTGCACTACGAGGATCCCGCTCCGACTCCAGACCAGATCAGTCGACTGCAGAGCGCGCTCGCTGTGGGGAAATATGACGACGCACAAACACAACACAAAACGTCATTAGTGAAGGAACTAATGCTAAACTGAATATCCAGACTCCCTTCATGTTTGAATTTTAAAATTTGAATCAAGTAAGAAATGTTATGATTAACAATTTTAACGGCAGATTTTAACGCAACAAAAGCCCAAAAATAATAAATGTCAAGCTGCAAAACTACAGTTTAAAAGTATCCTCTAATGTGTTGTGCTGTTGTTAATTTAAATCCAATAATTAAAAGAGACAGGAAGTGAAATGATCATAACGACGGCTGCTCGTGTGAATTAAATGTGAATAAACGACGTCTCATTAACACGCACTCTGCTGCTGCTGTTCTGTTTCCTGCCGAAAAAGACACTGATTGTTTCCTGACTCTGTGGGTGATCCTGAACGCAACGTGTCTGTAACAAGTTATTTATGTTTGTAGATTAAATAATGAGTAATGTCGCTGTGTGACCACTAGAGGGCTCCAGAGGACGTCATGATGAAACCAGATTAATGAGGTCTTTATTTACTTTTTAAGCTTCAGATCTCTGATTCTTTATTTTAATGTTGACATGTTCACTTATTCCTCCCAATCTTACTGTAGATAATTTTATGTAAAAACATGGTACATGTATCCAGGGGCGTGTCCAAACTTTTTAAACTGGTGTGGCCCGCCAGGCACTGATTTGTAAATGAAAACGTAAATGAATAACATTTTTTACCTACAGCTCTTTCCAATGTTTTGGACCGCAGAACCAATTTCACACACTAGGTGTCAGAGTTACATATTGCACCTTTAAACCCTATACTTGTTCAAACTAAATCTAAGAATATATTGTTTTCTAAATCTAAAATGTTGCCTATAGATGTTACGGTGTGCCATCCAAGCAAATCGTTAGCCTAAACATCTGTGAATAATTAAAATATAATCATCTCATGAGTAGTTTTTTAAATGATTTTCCGGATCTGTTTCTTTTTTATGTGAAATATCAGAAACCCCCAGCAGCACTGAGCGTTGTGACAGGCAGCCGACTTCGTCATCATGTGACGCCGCAGAGATGAGTCCACTGCCCAGAGCTCTCACTCTGATACGAGTCCTGGTGCCAACTTTTCTGAGTGATCACTGGCTATGACTCAAGCCCAGAAAAGATTAGCAGAAGGTTCCGGTATAGTTTCATCTTAAATACGTTACATTAAAGAAAATACACTCGTTTTGAGGATGATAACAGACCACGAGCAGTATCTTTAAAGCGCAGGGATGTCCGCTGATTGCATAGAATTGATAGGTGCATCTTCTTGTGTATAGACGATCTTTGGTAAAGCTAGCCGGCTAACTAGTAGCTCAAAGAGACGCCATTAGTTGGGTGAAAACCAGGCTTTCATATTAGGCTGAAAGGGGAACTAGCTCACGGTTCAGACACATTTCCGCTACACCTGTTGGTGGATATTGATGAAAGGGAGATTCGCGTATGTTGTCGAGGTGTTCTTCTCCTGATTTGAGCTGTTTTTCTCAAGTCGGAAGCTGATGTGAGCTGCGCAGGACTTCATTAGCATTAGCAGTGCTAGCTTGTTTTGGTAAAAAAAAGCTTCTTCAGTAAAGCGATGGCTGCCGGAGGAACGGGCGGCAGAACCTACTCGTTCAAGGTGGTGCTGTTGGGGGAAGGCTGTGTGGGGAAGACATCCCTGGTGCTGCGATACTGCGAGAACAAATTCAACGACAAACACATCACAACTCTACAGGTAAGGACACCTCACACAGGTGAGACGCTGACTCAGAAGCTGTGACAGGTGAAGCTCCTGTGTGGTTTATCTGGGGGTGGAGGTGGGGGGTGGAGGTGGAGGTGGGGGGTGTTGTGTTGCTGTCACTTGAGGGTACGCGTGTTGCGGAGCTCGGGTCGTACCGGAAACCCGAGGTGACGTCACGCTGTACTAGAGTTGTAATAGGGTTGTCATGATACCATTTTTTATTAGAAACAGTTTTAGTAAAAATCTAACTATATATACTATATATATATATATATATATATATGTATACAAATGTTTTGACGGTTTCGATTCCACAAATCAAATCAAGTTTATTTGTATAGCACATTTAAAAACTGACCAAAGTGCTTTACAGGCAATGAAAAGAAATAAAAACATTAATTTATTCATATGCACATACATATATATACATACACATAATACACACACACAAACATATATATATGCACATACATACCCTCATACCTACATGCATACATACAGATACATCCCTAAGCTAAATATATGGGGTCTGTTTCAACTTGTTTTAAATACCAGGGAAAAGAGGTGAAGAAAAAGGTTTGTAATAGGGTTTGTCAAAATGTCCTAAAAATATGATCTCCCATTATTTCAGTGTAGGTACAAGCAGTAAGTGTACACACTACGTCCTGCAGTGTGTGTGAGCTTCTGATTGGTCCTTTAAAGTGCTCTCTGCAGTTTCAGGGTACAGCAGAAGTACGGATGAGGCAGAACAACTCCAGTAAAATACTTGCGGCTGGGTGGCACATACCAGGGGGGCCAACCAGCTCCTCAGTATGAAGTAAACGAGGGGGGAGGATGAGAACTACGGGAGTCCAAGGGGAGTCTTTAACGTACTCTCTGGCGGAGTAAGTTAAAGAGAAAATCTGGGTTTTCGACAAGCCCAATTCAAATCATCCAGTCTTACATCGTTACTAACGGAGGTCTCCACTCTGTGTGTGTGTTATTGCGTCCTTTATCACATTGGCTTAACAATGGCCATGGCTCTCGTCTCCCCCCGTTCTAACTGTTAACATGGTATGGGGTAAAAATGTCACAGACATCACAAACAGCGTTAATAATCAATGTTATCCTCATTCATAATTCAATATGTATCCGGCCTAATTTCTGAACATAAATCATCAACCATTCAACAGATTTCTGCTGCAGTGAAGGAGAACACACTGCTCTTAATGCAGCCTCACATCAGAACATGTTGGAGTCAAGATTAAACACATAATGACTTTTACTTTAGTATTTAGATTCTCTTTTCATCCATAATCTGTCAGCGAGGTCGAGTTGATTCATTGATTGATTTTTCTTTATTCGTGTGCAGCCGATAACTCAGTTACACTTTCTTTTTCGCATAAACCACCCGACAAATAAAAGATAAGTTTCACTTCCTGTCTTTATTTCACCCACAGGTGCTCACCTTCTGCCTCCACCTCTACTTCACCCTTCTCTTTGTTTAATTTAACAAACAGGTTACTCTTTTATTACCTGAGTGGGTTTTCTTTTTAAGGCTGTCAAAATCTTTGACACTTTTGATACCACGTGTTTTTAGACCATAATAATCTCTGAGTTAGGGCTTTCACACTTGCAGAAAACTCTTGAATTCTTCCATCATTCTTTCTGAGACCGTAGAGTCATTTGGGCGGGGATGACAGGAAGACCTGGGTATCGTCAGCATAGCAGTGGCATGAGAAACCACGAGAGCGGATTATTGCGCTAAACTGGGTGGTGTATATGGAGACGAGAAGGGGACCGAGCACAGAGCCCTGAGGCACCCCTGTGGATAAATATGTGTGCGTTTCTGACACGCAGGGAGCGTGGAAAGCGGGATAGACGTGTCGTTTATGAATTGATTGAGTTTAGTTAAAGCGGCATCATTATGGCATGTCATGTAAATAGCAAAGAACTGAATGACAAATGGCAATATATTATTTTCATGTCTTTTTATACAGATAGCGTGAATGAGGTGATAAACATCATACATCCTTTAAAAACACAACAATATAAAAAATGATTAAATGTGATTGAAGGAGATGTTTCTCTGCGATCAGTGAGTTTTTTTTAGTGACGTTGTAGAGGTAGACCTTTCAAAATGCAAACTTAGTTTTCATAATTTCTGTGTATGATTGTGACTCAGTAGAGCTGATAAAAAGCTTTTACAGCCTGCGTGTGTTTGCATATCTGATTCCAGACCGGCTCAGAGGCCGCTGCTCAGCTCATACGTTTCTGTTTTGGTTGTTAATCTGCAGCGATCAGGTTACAGAGCCGTTTCTCTCTCTCTCTCTACCTCTCTGTGAAATCCAGGAAGTATGATGCAGCGTTTCCATTAGAAGCGTCAATAATAACTTCCAGTCGCTTCCCACTGAATCGATCATCCACAGTGAGGACTCATTGTTGTTTATGTTAAAGATGGTGATGCGTTCAAACACCTTGGGGTTTCTGACATCCTCCTGGATTCCTGTGTTAAAGCCTGAAGTCAAACTTTTCCCAAATCCTTTGTGTTGTGTTTTTTGTAAAGGGATGCAACGTTTATAGTGTTTTGAAATCATGTCTATAGTCTAAGAAATAATCTAGAAATAAGAGTCCCAGCCCAATCCCACAAACATAATCCCGTCCCATCCCGCACTTTTTACGTTTTTTAATAACTTCACGTTCTCCATTTGTCCGGTGCTTTGGCTGTACTAATAACAGTTTACCTTTGTTAATGTGCCATAGAGATCTATTGCCTACTGATTTGTTTCCAATCTCTCTTTATTTATTTTAGTTTGACTTTAATATCAGGGAAACAAACTGAACTAATCCGGACAATAACGGTGAAATAAAGTAAATCTGTTTGTTCTTTAGAGGTCAGAGCACATGTTCAACAACACAGCGAGTCAGCTGAGTGAGCTCACACACATTCACACACTCCGTCCTCTGCAGAAACACACACACACACACTCATGAATCTGTCTCTGAGCCGGCAGACATTTCCCACCGAACCGTCGAATAAATCAGAAGCTTGACGAGACGAGGGGACGCTGAACCTTTCACCCAGAAGGACTTCGACCTTTGTGGAATTTATCTGAGCTGCGTTCAGGAACTGTCCGTTTAAACTACACCGTGAGAGCTTTTTCTAAAGCGTCTGAAAGTATTGATTGTAATAGAGCGTGTGCAGGTGGCGTCACGGTCAGCTGGGTCCTGAAGTTACCCCCATGAAAATGAGCCGATACCGATCCACAGGGCAGTCTGTCATGTTACCTCATGTTTATCATTTATTGATTTATGGAGTTAAGTGGCGGGCCACTTTGAGTGAGGAATGAGGTCATCTATGGCTCCCGGGCCGCCAGTTCCCCTCCAGCTGTTCCAGAGGGCGGGGCCCCTGATGGAGTCGATCGGACTCTATCGTGGTCGTAAGTAAACGTCTTTAATTCTGAAGTGTCTCATGGTGTCCTCGTCTCCCTCTGCAGGCGTCCTTCCTCACAAAGAAGCTCAACATCACAGGAAAGAGAGTCAACCTGGCCATATGGGTAAGAGCGCCCCCCGCTGTCATACCGCCATCACTGTCAAAATATAAACATGAATAACATCTGTGTGTGTGTGTGTGTGTGTGTGTGTGTGTGTGTGTGTGTGTGGGGTGTGTGGTGTGTAGGACACAGCAGGGCAGGAGCGTTTTCATGCGTTAGGTCCAATCTACTACAGAGACTCCAACGGAGCCATTCTAGTCTACGACATCACAGACGAAGACTCCTTTCAGAAGGTAACGGCTCGCTTCACACTTCGTAACCAAACTAGCGCTGTTGCTAACGTTGCTAACTGGACATGGATGACGTCTTCAGTTTTATTTCTTTGAAGTCATTTGGAGGTCTAAATGATGATTTTGGTGTTCTGTGCTTTCAGGTGAAGAACTGGGTGAAAGAGTTGAGGAAAATGTTGGGGAACGAGATTTGTTTATGTATAGTAGGTAAGTCGTTCTTTATTTCATTAACCACCAAATGTATTCTTGACTTCTGGCTTACTGCCAATTTCCACATAACTCTGTACGCACTGCCGACGCACGCCCAGCCCACCGGGTAGAAACATCACATTTCTCTCTGATGCCCTCGCAAACACTTCCACGTCGGCGTTCATGTTTGTTTGTTTGTCCCGTTGCCACAGCGACTACGTGTGGCTTCTTGTTTTAACTGGATTATGTTGTTTTGATGCTTAACGGCTCATCATGGGTTTTATTGAGGGGGAGTCATAAATCCAGAATATCTGTCGTTTGATAATGAGAGCTGAGTGTTTGTCATGAAGTTTTCATTTACGATCTGAACGTAGTCTTAATATGATTTGTGTGATGCTTATCGAGAAGCTATAAAAGAACATATCCAGTTGTCTGGGAATAAAACCTGTCTGCCTTCAGATATACGAGTGGGACATTTTCATAAAGCTTCAGCTGAGTTTCACTCATTAAAGGTGACATATCCTCCTCCTCTTCTTCAGTGTAAATAAGTCTCAGCTCCTCAAAACATGTGTGTGAAGTTTCTTGTTCTAAATCCACTCTGATCCTGTATTTGATCATGTCTATAAACCCCTCTATTTCAGCCCTGCTCAGAACAGGCTGTTTCTGTGTCTGTACCTTTAAATATGTAAATGAGCTGTGTCTGACCACGCCCCCTCTCTGGAAGGGTTTGGGTGTACTCGGGGCTTTCTCGTTCCATGTCCTATAGTTTACGGTGAGAAGGCAGACTCAGAGGGCAGAACAAACACCTAGCTGTGGGAGTGTCACCCACCTGGGGGAGGGGCTACTGCCCTTTGTGATGTCATGAAGGGAAAATCTCCAAACGGCCTGTTTGAGCACACATTTTCTGAAAAGTGGAGCAGGTAGAAGACGGAGAGGATGGACTTTTCTCATCATTGGGGGGTTTGAAGACTAGAGACACATGTTAGAGTTAGAGGAACATGGAGAAGAGGATTTTACATGACACGACCTTTAAAGTTCCTCTGACACCTCTTTATGACTTTTTCTTTGTTGTGATTTGGTGTTTTTTTATTTTTCCTGCACTGTTCTACGAATAAGGAAATGTTTTTAATCTGTCGTGTCTTTGTGTCCTCTGCAGGTAATAAAATAGATCTGGACAAAGACAGACACGTTTCAGTGGAAGAGGCCGAGAGGTGAGGACGGGATAAACACACAAACAGACAACTGGTATAACGAGTTGTGCGAGTTCTTTGAGCTCATTATTCCTCTTTTTTCTGAGCAGTTACGCGGAGTCAGTGGGAGCCAAACACTACCACACGTCAGCCAAGCTAAATAAAGGCATCGAGGAGCTCTTCCTGGATCTCTGTAAAAGTAAGCGATGAACACAAACACCAATCACAGAAGAGTCTGAAGGCTTGAGATCAAGTTGAAGTCTTAATCTTTTCACAAATCAACCAGGACACAAAAATGGAGAGAGGTTAGAACACAGAAAGGTTTACAGACCCATGCAGAGCTGGATAAACACTGAAGCTTCAGAGTCCACCACATGGTGACCTGTGTGAGCATCGAGGGGGGGGGGAGACAGCTCTCTATGATGTTTAGAATTTAGACTGCAGTACCCATTTTAACCACTAGGTGTCAGACTGCTCCTTTAAGGTTTTGTTGTTTAATCTGATTTTAAATCCTCGTTTCTTGTTTTCAGGGATGATGGAAACGGCTCAGGCAGACGCCAGGTTGAAGGGCAACGGAGCCAGCCAATCAGCATCGAGTAGGCGGGGCGTACAGATCGTCGATGATGAACCACAAGCCACGCCGGCGGGTGGATGCTGCTCTTCTGGCTAACACACACATTTTTACACACACACACACACACTCTCTCTGTCATACATGCTTGCAGACATATTCACACGGTGTCGGCTCTAAAATCTTTAAATTAATCTGTTCACTCAGTACCGCCTCTGCTGCTAAGGAGCATGGGAAATATATTTAAAATGGGTTTTATCATTGTTCCCTTCAAAGTAAAAGTAATTTATGATTAAAAAGAAAGTGTGTTTTCAGAGATTAAAATCGACTAAAATCACGTTTTCAGCACTTTGATTCCTGTAACTTCTGTCCGAGACGATGGACACAGAAGCTCTCCGATCCTTAGCTGTTCCTGTTTTTTAAATTAAAGGAGAACTCTGACGGCTCCAGAGTTTTTCTTTTTTTCTTTGTTTCATGCATCCAAACATACGAACACAAACTGTATAAACGTCTTCATTAATCATCGTATTTATCTGAGAATAGAAACGAGCTTCTCGTCCTCAAAGAGGAGCAGCAGGCCGACAGCGCCACCTGCTGGAGGGAAAGCCACACTGCAGGAAACATTAACAACACTTCAGCAACTCGACTAAAACCGAATATAAAAACATTTCAGAGAAGCTGCAGCTGCTTCCTGTTTCACTTCTTCTACTCGTTATTTCAGATGGTTCTAAATGAAGCAGAAAAACTAAAAAACCTAGAAAGAAAAAGAAAGTTCACTTGGGTGACATCTAAAAAAATTAAACAATCAACAACTTTTAAAAAATCATTCGGGTTAAACTTATCTCTCCTCTTTTATTTAAAACACTAAATTATAAAACTGGAGGCTCGTTATTAACGTAATATTTACTTAATTTAAAAATATAGATTTGTTGGGAACTAAATTGAAACGAGGATGATGAAGTTTTTTTTTTTTTTTCAGTTTAATTAACAGCTGGAGGGTGTCTTATTTTGAAAATCTGAGAAAATGGTGACAGTTTGACCACTTACATTATTTCCTCTGAAAGTTAAATAACTTCATGACGTTAGAGAATCAGAAACGGGTAAATGTTTAAAAACTCATTTATCAAACGTCTTATTTTGTAATTTTCTGTCATCGACTGATTTTTGGTTTCAAAATAAAACTGAAGCCCCGAAGAGGAAGTGCGTCTTAATTTAACTCCCTGTGAAAATGTAATTTGTTGTTTTCCCCGAAGATCTCGGCGCGTTGATGTCGTTATCTGGAGATAAAAACATGAATCCGTCCGGATCTCGAGGAGACGACCTGAAAGAACTCGTCCTCTCATAAAACAGTCAAAGGAAGTTTGTCCGCGTCGGGCTTCCGTACAAATTCACCCGTTTGTTAAATTAATGAAATACTCTTTTTTATTCCTAAAATAAAAAACTGTTTACTAAATCAGATCAAATATCTGTAAAGACGTGAATCCAATCAGGTCGTTTAAAGATTTATTGATTAAACGTGTCGTAAACAGCCGTGACGTTCGTTCATGTTAAAAAACGACTCGACTTGTTCTGGCTTTGAGTCGAGTAACTCGTTATCATTTGATTTATTCGCTGATTGTTTTAGGTTTAAACGTCATGACGGCGTCGGTGTGCAGCTTCTCCTTCATCCTCTCTCCACACACACACACACACACACAGACACACACACACTCACACACAGACACACACACACACAGAGACACACACACACACAGACACACACACACTCACACACAGACACACACACACAGAGACACACACACACACACACACAGACACACACACACTCACACACAGAGACACACACACACACAGACACACACACACTCACACACAGAGACACACACACACACACTCACACACAGAGACACACACACACACACACTCACACACAGAGACACACAGAGACACACACACACAGAGACACACACACACAGAGACACACACACTCACACACAGACACACACACACACACACACACACACTCACACACAGAGACACACACACACAGAGACACACACACTCACACACAGACACACACACACACACAGACACACACACTCACACACAGACACACACACACTCACACACAGAGACACACACACTCACACACAGAGACACACACAGACACACACACTCACACACAGACACACACACACACACAGACTCACACACACACACACACTCACACACAGACACACACTCACACACACACACACAGAGACACACACACTCACACACAGACACACACACACACACAGACACACACACTCACACACACACACACACACTCACACACAGACACACACACACAGAGACACACACACTCACACACAGACACACACACACACACACACACACACACTCACACACAGACACACACACACACACACACACACACACACTCACACACAGACACACACACACACACACACACACACACACACACACACAGAGACACACACACACACACACACACAGACACACACACACACACACACAGACACACACACACACAGACACACACACACACACACACACACACAGACACACACACAGACACACACACACACACACACACACAGACACACACAGACACACACACACAGACACACACACACAGACACACACACACAGACACACAGACACACACACAGACACACACACACACACACACACACACAGACACACACAGACACACACACAGACACACACACACACACACACAGACACACACACACACACACACAGACACACACACACACAGACACACACACACACACACACACACACACACAGACACACACACACACACACAGACACACACACACACACACAGACACACACACAGACACACACACACACACACACACACACACAGACACACACAGACACACACACACACACAGACACACACAGACACACACACACACACAGACACACACACAGAGGAATAACACCATGCATGTTGATTTCTGTAAGAGGCTCTTTTTTTGTTTGTTTCTCTTTTAAAATAATAATAAAAAGTTGAAAGCGATTATTTAATAAGTTATATTCGTGTGGCCGTGATGGAAACCTGACACGCTTCATTACTCGCTCTGCTCACTTTAAAAAAAAAAAAAACACACGGAACAGTTTCTCCGCCGCCTTCATGAGAAACATCGACGCCGTTTGTGTTCTGATGGAAAAACGAGGACGGATGAGAAAAAAGAAAAAAAAGCACTTTTTTTGAAGATGTAATTTTTGAAACTTCTCGTGTCAAAGTGTTTTTGTAAACATATAAAAGAATAATTATAACGATTTACACAACGCACTGAAGGTGTCGCACACATTGTCGTTATTTCACATGCACAAAAACATCTTTAAAAACACGGGGAATGATCTGTGAAGAAAGAAGAGCTCAGGTTTAAACCTTTCTATTTGAGGGTCTGAATGATGACTCAAAGGTCACTAAAGGTCACGATAGGTTAAGTCTAACATAACAGACATTCTGCTCATCGTGTCCTCAGAGATTATTAGAGATGTGAAGTCAGAGTTTATCAGGACTTGTTGTCCCGTACCGTGCTTAAGCAGGATTACCCAAAAACAACTTTAAAGGGAACAAGTCAAACTGGAGCGAGTCAGATTTTTCGACACACTGTGGTAAACGATGAAGTTGAACGCTGTGGTTTCAAACACGGCGCTCTGCACTCCACAATGCGTCACGGGTAATTCTGAGAAGGCTTCAACTCTCCTCCCTTCTTTGTCTGAACGGTTGTGTACCTGACTTGTTCTTTCTGCTCGACCCCCGGAGGTCGATGCTGGCTCACTCCTCTTGGCTTTTCTCAATCCGTGTATTATTCACAGATATTGGTCTTCAAAACAAAAATGAAAAACAGATAACCAGTGGTCGAAAGAAGCGTTTTTTTTTGTTGTTGCAAATTTTGGTTTCAGCGGCGACGATGGCCTAGTGGTTAGGTTGAACGCTGCACTCCTCGTCGAAGTGACCTCACCCCCCGCTCTCTCCTCCCAACACTTCTATCTATTCTTAAAGGTCCCATATTCTTCTTTTTCTGGTTTTATATGCTCTTTAGTGTGTTTTCCAAGTGTCCTGTGCATGTTTAGGCACATCTATGTGCAAAAATTCAAAGTCCGCGGAAACACAGCTTCTCCTACGTCCTCCTGTTAGCTGTAGCATTAGCTGCATGTAACGCTCGGTTCTAGCCCCCCTCCATAAAAATGTGTCAGTCCGACGTCATTGTCAGTGTGAGATCACTGATCTAAGCCCATTGGCTCGTTGTGGCCCTGCAGCTCATGTTGCACGCCCGTTAACTTCTGTAGCACGCCCACGATATGCCGTAGCCTGCGGTAGCACAGTAGTGCTAAGGTGCTAATGTTTATGCTCCCCTCGGACGGAGCCAGTGGCTGCATTCCAAATATGGTAAAAGAGGCGGGACATTTCCGAGAACCGTGCTGAGCGACTGACCAATAACGACAGAGCGGATCGGCAGACCAATCAGAGCAGACTTGGCCCACGTGGGGTCTAACAGTGTGGGCTCAACAGAGCGTAGCTGACGGACTCAGAGCGTAGAGGGAGCAAGGAGGAGCAGGACATGAAAACAGACACTTTTTTATAACTTTATCTATTGTGAACGTACAAAAGTAGGAACATAGATTAAATATACGAACCCCAAAAAGGGCAGAATATGACCTCTTTAAAAACTTCGGTTTCTTGTAATGAAACAGAGAAAGATAAAAACGTATTTATTTACAACCTGAGAACACTCCCTCGTTTCCTAAGAAGGAAACAACCACTTGTTTTCTGGTTTGTTCTGAAACACTGTAGAAGTAGGTTTTTGATAACATGTCTTCAGTATGACACACAGGCAGGTTCTTTTATCGTTTTTATTTCTAACAGTTTCAGCTCACAGCAGGAGAATCAAACATGATACAAAGAAAAGATTACAAACATTAGAGCTCCCTTTTCTCCAGTTTCAGACTTTAACTGGCTTCTTCTTCTTCCACTTATTTTTCTCCCCTTTTCACCACAAAAAAAAAAAATATTCAACTCGCTTGCGGCTTACAGCTCCGACTAACTTCACAATTTATCTGGACAGCCTTGTAATCACAGGGCACAGGGTGTTTTTCAAAATAAAGCCTTCTGGTTGTTTCTTTCAGGGAGTTGTGCATCATGAAGGGATGATTACAGTTGAAGGCAGATTAAAAACCTTCGTAAAGCTCTTTGCTGTCAGAATCACTGCAGTTAAAAATATTGCAGTGACTGACGTTTATTTAAGGCCATTTGCAGATTTTGTTTTTTTTTGCGATAAAGTTTAAAAAAAGTGCATTTTTTTTTTGCATTGTGTAAAAGTTGGTGAGTGCAAAATAATCTTTCAGAACGGATCTCACGCTGTTTAGAAGAAGTCCTCCCCTCGTACCAAAAAAGCAGATAAGGGGATGAATAAGCCCCGCCCCCCTGACATGGTCTACTTGTAATTATTTCAAAATAAAGACTAATGTAGCTGCAGAAGCTGCTAGTGATAAGAAGAGCCAGTGGTTTTTTTTTGTTACAGTTTCCGTCATGTTTGGGGAGTCGTCAGGTGTGTAAGGCACAACAAACAGAGAGACCCCGTAAACGACCCTGAACATTAGGCTAACAGACGGAGGGAGGAGGAGTTGTTCCTCTAGTAATGTGGAGGACTCTCCTGGTACTTGGGTGGAGGGTTTTGCAGCTCCTGGTATTTGGGCATTGACGGGGCGAAGATGGCGGGGACGGACAGCACAACGGTGGCCCGGTTGGGATGACGCATTTGATGGATGATGAGGGAGGACAGAGCCAGGCCCAGCAGCTGGAGGAGGAAAACACAGACAGGTGATCAATACTGAATTCTTTATGTGGAATTACAGGCAGTGGAGGGGCCGTTCAGCGCTAAAGAAGCTAACGGGTTAGCGTGCAGGTAAAACATGCTGGCTGCTGCATTGTTGTCAGAGAAGCACTTCAACATAGCACGTTTCTTTAACCCTCATGACTCATTATGGACATTTTTGTCCATTTGGTCAAATGTCTCCTCTTCATCTGGTCATCATTTAGTCTGTTAGTGCACATGGAACACATTGTTGTAAGAAAGTCTCTTGACACATTTTGGAATGCACTTTTTATTTTTTAATAGATCAATAGAACACTGAAACATGTTTACTACACTCTGAAGTCATTAAGGACAAAAATGTCCACTTACAAAAAACTACTTTTTTCTGCATAAATCTCTTAAACATCTTCAGCCCTGCTCAAAACTACCAAACATTCAATCATTTTTTAGGAATTTAACCCTTTAAATGTCAGTTTGATTACTTGATGTCACTGTTGTTATTAATGAAAAAAAACACAAAATGAGTTATTTTCCATAAAACAAATATTTGGTGGCTGGGGGATTTTTTCTTAAATCAGTGTTGGATATGTCAAAGATTATCCAAAATACTGACTTTGATGCATTGTTAGTTTTTGTGTAGTGTCAGATTGAAAATGTAGTTCCCTGTTTGGACACTAGAGGGCCCAAATGTCCAATTTACAAAAAACTGCTATAAAAATAGAACAGATTATCAGGAATTTAACCCTTTAAATGACAGAATCATGTAACCAAACTGGCATTTAAAGGGTTAAATTCCTGATAATTATTCAATGTTTGGTAGTTTTGAGCAGGGCTGGAGTTGTTTAAGAGATTTATGCAGAAATAAATATCAATCTGTTCTATTTTTATATCAGTTTTCTGGAAGTGGACATTTTTGTCCTTAATGACTTAAGAGGGTCGTAAATTAAACTGATGCCTGAGGGTTAATGTCTGATCATATAGTAAGGTCACTTTATCATCTCACTGATCGGACCTTTAGTTTTATTTCATTTAGCAAACGACCTCGTCTACATTGTTGTATTTGAGAAAATTCGTCCGCAAATATAAATAAATATTGTGCTCACCGCCAGGGTAGCCAGAGAGAAGATGATGCCGACCATGATGTCAATGATCAGCAGGAGGTAGTGTATGATGATGGGGAAGCAGGGCTGCAGACGAGAGAGAGAACGCCATGAGTGATTTGATATTTAACAGGAGTGAGATATATCCACAGTGAAATGTTTGTGGTTAACTCACCTCGGTGTAGATGTTCTTCGTCTCAGTCAGCATGATAGACTGTCATGAGAAAGACGTTTATTATTCTGCATTATGAACATCGGCATTTTGGAGCTCAACGTGAATGTTTGAAACTCACCCTGTAGGTGACAGTATGACACAAGTCCTCCATCACCTCCTCGTCGTTACAGACACACGAGTCAGGGATGTCGGTCCTCCAGTCCTCGTAGCTGAACAGACCACAGCACTGTGCCTATACACCACAGAAGAAGAAGAAGGAGGTCAGAGGTTTGACATTTATCTGTCAGGAAACAGAAGCAAACACTTCTGACACCATCTTAAGTTTTCACAGGACAAGTGGATCCTGATGGGGCCCCATTAGGGAGGCATCTTACTGTCATTGTAAAACTTGCACATTCTGAGCCCCTGCTTTGGTTCAAAGTTTGTTGGCCCTCGGGGGGCCTGACTGGCCTGGAGCCCCAAGCAGTAACCTGTGTTTATGTATTCTGAGTTTCCAGGTCACATGTACGCTTCACACGGTTTAAAGTAGGACGACGGTTTCTTCAATCGTGTCGGGAAGTTTCCTCGACCACAGATCTTTACAAACAAATCTAAAGAACACCGTTTGGTTTGAGATTGTGAAAGTCTTCCCATGAGGCAAACAGATTTAAATTTTCACATGTTCCTCATGCAATTATTGCTCTTAATCTTCTTTAAATCCTTGACTGCACTTTCAAGCAGAGCTATTGAGTTTTAGATTTCTTGGTTGTATCTCATCAGCTTGTGTTGTCTTATGTTTGTTTATCTGTTGTGTTTTTGTGTCCACTGCTGCAAATCAAATTTCCCTTCCAGGGACAATAAAGATCTGAACTGAACTGATGACGATGATGTCAGAACAAAAGCCTAAACAGGAAGGACGGTAATAAAATAATTCAACATCAAGATAAGTAAACAAGAAGTTATTATTCAAACTCAGCTGAAAGTTGGAGAGGACAGAATAAATACCAGAGACGAAGCTAACATGAAAACAATGATAGGAATGTTGACCGAGGAAATATGATGGAATACAGAAAAAGATCTGTGGCTCATTTTCACTCATTTCACAGTGTGTGTGTGTGTGTGTGTGTGTGTGTGTGTGTGTGTGTGTGTGTGTGTGTGTGTGTGTGTGTGTGTGTTACCAGTTTCTGCAGGTTGTTTGCCATATCCTGGGCTTCCTGTGTTGCTTGGTTCAGAGGCACAAGCAGCTCAAGCTTCTCCTTCAGTGTGGGCTCCAGCTACAAACACAAACACAGTTCACATGAACATGGCGAGGAGATGAACGCTTTTTAACCCTTTAACGGCCGACAGATGTGTTTCAATGTTGTGGAAAATAAATGAATTGCTGAAACACATCTGTATGATTTAGTTTAGATTTATATTTGACCTTTAAATCTCATAAATTAAGATTGAGATCAGATTATTGAAACTTTAAACTGACCGCCATGATTTCATGTTTACAGTAGAAGAGCGTCAGAGCTATTACCTGCGAGCGGTTGGTGGAGAGGACGATGCCGGCGCGGAGCAGCATCAGCGATCCAATGACCATACAAACCAAGAACTGCAGAGACAGAACACGTCAGAATAAGTTTGATTTCAGAGACTTTAGTTTCACAGAGTCTTTCACAGTTTGGCGTTCTGCTGAGCTGCAGTGGTGACATCAATCGTGTGAAACACCAAACTCTTTATGATTCTGTGATTTGGAAATAAAATCTCTTTCAGTTCCTTTTCTTTCTGCAGTTTCATCATCCTGTGCTTCCCTGTGCGGTGACACAGTTTGTACTCACCGCGATCATGCAACCTCTGTTCTCCTTGTGGGCGCCGTAGGCTCCCAAAATGGCGATGATCATTGTGATGCCGCCCACAATGTAAAGGAGCAGTAGGCTTGTGGTCCGACCCTCCAACTGCACGCAGAAAGGATGACATACAGGTACACAATATTTAGAAACGTAAAAAAACCCCGGAGATATATATTCAATTTTGGCGAAATCAATTGAATGATCTTACATTGCCATTGATGTTGGTGTAGACCTGAGACAGCAGAGCGAGCCCGATGATGGTGCCGCCGACAATCTGAAACAGACAACAAACTCATTCAATAAAAAACAAAACAACTTTATTACATTTTGGTTGATAACAAACAAGAACGTTGGAGTTATTGAATCTTCTATCAGTGTCCCAGTTTGTGATTTGAACTTGCTTTTTATGGCGTTGCCGAGGCGTGAAATAAAGGTGAATAAACAGAACGGCCTCCACGTCTACACTCACACCAAAACGCAGCTGGTTTCCGCCCTGACACAAAGAGCGAGGCTGGAGTGACCCCGTCATGCCTCAGTTGCTACCTGGATGGCGGCTCAGACTTCACCACACCTTTACGCCTCACCCTGCTTTGAACTGCCGATGTCAGGAAGCTGCTTACTGATTCCTTTAGTCTTTAACAGAGGATTTAAATGATTCATCAATTTCTTTGTATCAGTTTATTGATGAATTCTGAATAAAATACATGAAATGAGTCCTCATTCTCATTATGATGACACCTGTGAGAGGACATTTGATGATTAGGGTTATGTTACTGTTCATTATGAAACTGCAGTGCGGAAATACCAAACTTTGGTCTCCAGCTCATTAAATACAGATGTTACATAAACTGAGAGGAATTACAAACAAACACTTCAAATATCGTGTCTTAAAGCCGGGTTAAGTCAAACTGAGCCCATTTCATGACAACAAAGTCCAAAAACTGCGGAATGAAGGGGCTTAAAAACACCTGATTTTAATAAGCTCACCTTAAATAACATGTTTTTAAGTTTTAACTTTAATTGTTGTTTTGTCGTCTAAAAAATAAACCCATATTTAGCAACAATACCCAAACTAAAGCTGAAAGACTATAAAAACTATTTACAATCATTTTAAAGACTTTTTAAGGGGAAAACAAACACTAATTAGTTCCAGACGCTTGTGAGATAAGATGACATAATAGATTCATAGTCACACGTGATTTTAACACATTAAACTATATTAAATAGTTCGTTTTATTCATATTAATCGAACTTTAAATTCCATTATTTTCTCTGTTCCAGCTGCTGTTGAAGTTTAAATTGTCACACGGACAAAGTTACTTTCTTCATTACTAAGACGATCTGCCACACTGTAAGACATTTGAATATTTATGTACAAATAAAAAGACTTAAAAGATGTGAACCGAGTCCCGATGACTGAGGAAGAAGATGTGAACCGAGTCCCGATGACTGAGGAAGAAGATGTGAACCGAGTCCCGATGACTGAGGAAGAAGATGTGAACCGAGTCCCGATGACTGAGGAAGAAGATGTGAACCGAGTCCCGATGACTGAGGAAGAAGCGCCGCTGCGCACTTTATATTCCTCCTTTGATCTACCGAATGGAATGTTGACTAAAGAGCCGCCATGTTTGTTTTGAACGGTTTGTCAGACTCACCGCGAAGAAGATGTTGAAGATGGTGAAGATGCGTTTGAGGCACGTGTTCACTTGATTCATGATTGCGGTATAAAAAGTCAAAAACAAACAAGAGAAGAGTTCGGGTCCTGAAACGATCCGGATGAACGCAAAGTCACAGTGAGGACGGAGGAGGGAAGGCCCGCCGGTTTTAGGAGACAGGAGGGATCGATGCGTGGAGGGGGCGGGGCTTCCCGTAAACTGCGTGAGGAACGAGGAACCGTTTCTCGGATGTCAGTTAAAGAGGGGCGTGTTTTAATCGAAAACAAGTAGGGAGAGAAAGGGAGGGAGGGAAAGGGAGGGAGGGAAAAGGAAAAAGGAGGGAGAGAAAAGGAGGGATAGAAAGGGAGGGAGGGAAAAGGAAACAGGAGGGAGAGAAAGGGAGGAGGAGAAAAGGAGGGATAGAAAGGGAGGGAGGGAAAAGGAAACAGGAGGGAGAGAAAGGGAGGAGGAGAAAAGGAGGGAGAGAAAGGAAGAGAGAGAAAAGGAGGGAGGGAAAAGGAAAAAGGAGGGAGAGAAAGGGAGGAGGAGAAAAGGAGGGAGAGAAAAGGAGGGAGGGAAAGGGAGGGAGGGAAAAGGAAACAGGAGAGAGGGAAAAAGAGGGAGAGAAAGGGAGGGAGGGAAAAGGAAACAGGAGAGAGGGAAAAAGAGGGAGAGAAAGGGAGGGAGGGAAAAGGAAAAAGGAGGGAGAGAAAGGGAGGAGGAGAAAAGGAGGGATAGAAAGGGAGGGAGGGAAAAGGAAACAGGAGGGAGAGAAAGGGAGGAGGAGAAAAGGAGGGAGAGAAAGGAAGAGAGAGAAAAGGAGGGAGGGAAAAGGAAAAAGGAGGGAGAGAAAGGGAGGAGGAGAAAAGGAGGGAGAGAAAGGGAGGGAGAGAAAAGGAGGGAGGGAAAAGGAGGGAGGGAAAAGGAGGGAGGGCTCCATTCCGGGAAAGTAAATGGAAAATTCCACTTTCACTGTTTGGGATTACAGGGACGGGCGATGCCCAGACATGAACCTCTCAGATCCCGGAAGTGACTGAGACCTTAACGGGCCCATCGACGATGTTTCATAAGTTTGTTGTGGAGAAGAATGAATCCAGCGGACCTGCTGACAATCACCTGCACACTGTCTACATGTGTAGTGTGCACTACAGGTGTGATGCATGGACATGTTCTTTTGTTGTCACTGAGGTTTTAAACAGTGTGCTACCTACTGGAGACCATTTGATTTAACAAGCATTCAGTAGAAATTAAAGATTGATATTAATAGTTTAGTCATCGTCAGATGTGAAGGAGGATTTTCTTTAATTACAGAATGAACATATGTTGGACTTTTTGACTTTATTCTTAAAATGGAATGTAAACGTATTCTTCCCCTGGAAGGCCTGTTATGGTCAATGAACCAGTCATAAAAAATAAAAACTCGAGTTCCCTGGAAATTCATAAGCGCAGTCAAACGTCACTTCCTGCTCTCCAGAGTGACCAGGCCCCCGTTTGGGTGAAAACAAGCACTGAGAATGAGAGCTGTCTCATGCCTGCACCTCAGTCATTTGACCAGCAGAGGGCGCTGTATTCACTCAGTTCATGCTGCAAACCTTACAGTATGTCATATCCACCTTTCTGATGGCCTTCAACAGCTTCTTCAGACATTTCCTCTTCTTAAAATCCAGATTAATATCAGAAAGGAAATCTGGAAGCTATTAAAGAGACTGGAGCTGCAGTGAAACATGCAAAGCACAGAGAACAACTTCCCAAGACTTGTTTAGACCTTCCATTGCCAGACCAGTTTAATGAACCTTAAAACACACATTCATTATTTTGACCCCTCAACCATAGAGAGGTCAAAATAGACATGTCATGTGTCTAATCTCTAAGCATCAATTAACCAAACAGTTTGAACATGTCTACCACTTTATTGAACATTCAATATAACACATCTCAGTTAGTTGTTCTTATTTGAATTTTATATTAAAAACAAATAATTGACGTTAGTTCTTAAAATATGAATGACTAATCCTCCTCCACTTCTCTTCCTCACCACGCCCCCTCTCCTCCCCTTCCTCCCTCTCATCATCATCAACATCTCTTGTCTCCACCTGAATCTAACCACACACACCTCTCCGTCCTCCCTGAGTCTCACATGGAGGAAACCTCTGCTTCTCCCGGGGCTTCAGCTGCTGCAGAGCGGCCGCTATAGGACTCCGCTGCCCGGGAAGGAGCGTCGCGGTGGGGGGGAGGGGGTGCGGGGTAGTCGCCCTTGCGGATCTCCGGAGCTCCTGCAGCAGCGTCGCCTCCCTTCATGCTGCATGCTGCGGATCCACGGACACATGCACGGGAATACACCAGCTGCTCTCCTCCATGCATTGTTCCAGCGGTGAGAGAAGCTGAGCTGCAGAAACGGAAGGATGAGTGGAAGAAGAAGAGGGCGGGGAGGATTCCTCACCATGTTTCTGTTCTTAAATCTAATGTGGACACAGCTGCTGATCACAGGTATGTTGTCTGCGCTGCCTGGAAACACATTTGACAAATAATGAGCCTGTTTTTAGATATTAAACACTCACCTTAAAATAACCCAGAATGATCCTGAACATGTGCATGTTTACAGACTAAATGAATGTGCCCTTCGGATGAATGAGTGACTTAACCTTCATAACTTAAAGAATACATTTCTATTTGTGAGGACCTGTTATCGGTTCGATCTTAAATCAGGCCTTGAAAGCAGTCAGGGTGTTGTAAATCCTAACAGTCATAACCATTCACATGTTATTCTAGATACTCATAAAGATGTGTTGTATTAACATGAAGGTTAAATCCAGATTCATTAATATTATATACTCTGAAGCAGCTTATGTTGACATTCAATTTGCTCACAGCCTGAAACACTGAAAACTTCCTGCAAAGATGACGTGAAGATACTGGAAAAGTATTTACTATAAAATAGTTTATCCTGAAATATAAAAGTAAAGATTGATCTTCATTTTTTATCATTGATTCGTGAATTCTCAAGTAAATATGTAACTCTGACCCCTAGTGTTTAAAATGGGTACTGCAGTCTAAATTCTAAACATCATAGAGAGCTGTCTCCCCCCCCCCCCCCCTCGATGCTCACTCAGGTCACCATGTGGTGGACTCTGAAGCTTCAGTGTTTATCCAGCTCTGCATGGGTCTGTAAACCTTTCTGTGTTCTAACCTCTCTCCATTTTTCAAAAGCATCTCCAATATTGATCCTAGTTTGAGCACGTTTCTGCTCGTGGAGCTTATTAGAAACATGCAGAGGCTTTTTAGGTCGGGTACAATCACTTCTATCTGAACCACTTCTCTTGCCCGCTTCCATCGCTGCAACACCTGTTGACCTGATAACTGCTCTCATATCTGACAAACAGAGGGGCGTCCAAAACGGCCGTGTGGGGGCGTGTCTTAAAAGCGCCTACCTTCTCTGGTCCAAACAAATCCAGAGCATTCAGGAGCAGAATCTAAAGTTAGAAGGAGGACATACTGACTGCTGCATTGTCGTCAGAGAAGCCAGCACTTCAACATGTTTCCTTAATGATCAGATAGTAAGATACCTTTATCATCTCACTGATTGGACCTTTAAACTCAAACAGACGGTTGTATTCTGGTGTGTTGGGGAGCGTGTTTACCCACAGAATTACTGTACAGTCCTCTGCAACTCCTGCTGTGATTGGCTGATGGCCCCTCGGGAGGCCAGGCAGGGCTGACTCTTCTGTCCAATAAGAGGGCAGCTTAGCTGAGTGTCGTGCATAGCAACCAGGACGCTGTCGCTAGGGAGAAAAGAAGCCAAACAGCGAGAAGCTGTGTCAGCTCCACAGCCGTCTCTGAGGACTGATTCAGTCCGCTGAAACCTTCTGAGTGTTTCTTTAATCCAACACAGCAAAAATATAATGTTTTTATGTTTGACAAACAGCTGCCTCATGGCTGATCAGAATACCAAAGAAAGAGCTTAGACACTTATTTTAATTGCATATTCTTCTTTTTAAAACACGCTGTGTCCCAGTTCATGAAGTCTGTGGATGATGAAACAGATTCTTGGCTCTGGAACAGCTAAGACAAACAGTGGTGTGTCTGCCAGGCCGACAGTCTGCCAGACAGAAGTCAGAGGACGCCGTCAGAGATTCTTCTTCTTCTTCTTATCGTCTGTCTCTCGTTTATTTTCTGCCAGAAAGCCCAGCTGACTCTAACAGACGCTCTGTCAGCAAACAGCTCTGCATCAGTCTCCATTTGAATCACTCTCTGGCCTTTTTATTGGACCCGGAGGAACAGTTCCTGGAGTGTCCACTAGAGGCTGGCTGCAGAAGCACAGGAAGTCACATACACACCCATTCTAAAAAGCCTGTTTTTACAGCAGAGATTAACATGTTTACAGCCTGGTTCAAAAAACCAAATAGGT
>NC_083633.1:21260063-21262563 GCF_963584025.1 Labrus mixtus | reverse complement strand
AGTCATCTAACAGTTTGTGAATTATAATCAGATCATGCTGGAGGAGGACTGGGATATAAATGTAAGATTAATTCAGTAAAATGTTCCAGTCAGCCATTAAAAAAAGAGGGGGGGGGGGGGGGGGGGGGGTCTTCTGTCCGATTCTTTATTTTGCTCTGATCTGAACCGGAGCCATTTTTTGTCAAAGGAACCGACACAAGCGTGAATAATCGTCTAACCTCACGTCAACCCACTAGTTCAGCTGTGTGTGTGTGTGTGTGTGTGTGTGTGTGTGTGTGTGTGTGTGTGTGATCTCATTGAGTTGCATGTTGCACGTGGCGCTCACGTTTTAGCCATCAGCGCTCTGAGGAGAAGCTGCACGGCTAACACGCTGCACAGAATGACTCGCTCCTCTCAGTTCATATCCTCGCACGAGAGACTCGCACGCTGCCGTCTGTGATGAAACATATATATTTATTTTAAAGGGTTAACAGCCTGCAAAACAAGCAGTTAAGAATCCAGCTGACACAAGTGATGTCATCAAATAAAGCTGATTTTAAAAAAGAGAAAAAAAACATTTAATTTAAGGATATTTTAAAATCTCACTTACAAATCAATGAGAAGAATCTTCTTCAAGACCCCGTGTCCAACTGCCATCTTTTTTTTTCTGAGCGCCAGCATCTTTTTGTCGTATAGAGGACTCTGCTGCTTAATGTTTCTTAAAGGAGCAGTATGTAACTCTGCCCCCTAGTGTTTAAAATGAGTACTGCAGTCTGAATTCTAAACATCATAGAGAGCTGTCCCCCCCCCCTCGATGCTCACTCAGGTCACCATGTGGTGGACTCTGAAGCTTCAGTGTTTATCCAGCTCTGCATGGGTCTGTAAACCTTTCTGTGTTCTAACCTCTCTCCATTTTTCAAAAGCATCTCCAATATTGATCCTAGTTTGAGCACGTTTCTGCTCGTGGAGCTTATTAGAAACATGCAGAGGCTTTTTAGGTCGGGTACAATCACTTCTATCTGTGATAGGTGAGTGGGCGTGTCTTATCCCCCCCCTCCTGCCCACACTCTGGGGTTTAGTTACCCTTTGTGAAGTGATGCATTAATAAAAGACTAAAATAATAAATATTCAATCTTTATCAGAATACTGAACGTGTCCCTGCAGCGTGATTCATCCTTTGTCTCCTTCTGTCTTTACTCACCTCGTCACATTTTTTAATTCAATAGAAACCTTTTAACCCTGTCGTTTGTATAAGAGATCTGATTGGTCCAAATTGGATTCCCCCTATTCTTCCCCCGGGGGCTATCAGCTAATAAGTAGCTATGACTCTGTGTGTGTGTGTGTGTGTGTGTGTGTGTGTGCGTGCGTGCGTGCGTGCGTGCGTGTGACATAAATAGCACCTGATCCTGCCAGGAAGCGCAGCAGGGTTAATGGCATTACTTGGACGACAGCCAATCAGGCGCGCAGGTTCAACTCCGGCCCCCTCTAAGCCAATCAGAGATCACTGAATGACCAGATCAGGAAATGGAGCGAAAAGTCCCTGAGCTCTGACTGACAGGCGGGGGACTCTGTGTGTGTGTGTGTGTGTGTGTGTGTGTGTGTGTGTGTGTGTGTGTGTCTGTGTGTGTGTGTGTGTGTGTGTGTGTGTGTGTGTGTGTGTGTGTGTCTGTGTGTGTCTGTGTGTGTGTGTGTCTGTGTGTGTGTGTGTGTGTGTGTGTGTGTGTGTGTGTGTGTGTGTGTGTGTGTGTGTCTGTGTGTGTGTGTGTGTGTGTGTGTGTGTGTGTGTGTGTCTGTGTGTGTCTGTGTGTGTGTGTGTGTCTGTGTGTGTGTGTGTGTGTGTGTGTGTGTGTGTGTGTGTGTCTGTGTGTGTCTGTGTGTGTGTGTTCATTGAGTGAACAGCTTCCTGTGGTCGACGGGAGGATCAACAATATTTACGTGTTCACTCGGTAAGGTTGTTCAGCCGTTTCTTCTTTTTATTGGCTTCAGTTGTTTACCTTTAGATGTTTGTTTGTTTGTTTGTTTGTTTATCTGACGCTCTCTGGTTCTTCACTGATTTGAACGTTTTACCTGCAGCTTTAATTCTTCTCAGACGATTCATCGTTAAACATTTTAATGATGAATTCATCGTTTAAAGATAAAAAGAGAAACTGTTTTATTTCTGTTTCATGAAAGGACAATGACACATCTGACGTTTTGTTTTACAGTCATGGGACAAAGTCAAAGTCAGGGTTGGTCATTTCCACTTTTTCAGATTTTGGTTGAAGTTGTCTTTAGGTCCTGACAGAAAGTTCTCTGAAAAAGGAAGAAAGAAAATCCATCATCTGTATCAGTTTGTAAGTCTGTAAAAACTTCAACCAATGTCTGCCACGAGGTACCAATCTGATGAACCAATCAGACGCCTCCCTGTCTCCCTGCTCGCTCTCTACCTCTTGCGTGCTCTAACCCACACTCAAAGCGCGTATTTTTTGACATAATGGCTGCAGAACAAAAGAAAAGTCTGCAGATGAACATCGTTAGCACA
>NC_083633.1:21250063-21252563 GCF_963584025.1 Labrus mixtus | reverse complement strand
CATGACTGGGAAAGAAAACATCAGTGTCGAGCACTTTAGACTTTATCTGCCACTCGTAACTCTTCCGCTGACTCAAAGTGCATCCGCAGATTTGAACCTCGGAGGCCATTTTGTTCTGGTTACATCAGATTTAGGAGCGAGGTCGTTAAGTGTGGAGAACAGGTAAGACAGGGGAGGAAGATCTCAGCCTCAGAGTGAGAACAGGATGTTTTTCTTGGTGTCTGTGTGTGTGTGTGTGTGTGTGTGTGTGTGTGTGTGTGTGTGTGTGTGTGTGTGTGTGTGTGTGTGTGTGTGTGTGTGTGGGGTCTACTCTGGATGGCGGCCAATCAGCAATCAGACGAGTAGGAAGTAACAGCATCCTGGAGAGGAAGCCGGCTGACACGTAGCCAGACGAGAAGAGTCCACCTACACATGAAACCATCAAAGCACACCTTGTCTATTCTTCTTCTTCTGTCACCGCCACAAAGCAACAAATCATTTCATCAGTTTAAGAGTTTAGAGTCACAGGGTGTTTTATCTTTGGAGAAATAAATCAGTCAGTTTATTCTCCTTTTTGAAGAGAAATTCTCAAGATAACTTTTGAACAATTTAATAATAATAACAAAGGAGGGAACTTCTCTCTCCATCCTCTCCCTCCAGGCGAGGCTCCAACGTCTCTCTGGTGTTGGACATGTCGGCTCTCGGCTCTGTGGAGCCCCTGAATGTGTCCGTAGTAACCCCCAGAGAGGCTGCAGCCAGAGAGTACCTCTTGTCCGCAGGCCGGCCTCTGACACGACAGCAGCTCCGCGATATCGTCAACAACACGCACAAACTGCACACAGAGTTCGCTGTAAGTAAATAAAACACTCTTTTTTTATGAGTGAAAATCATTAAACGTTCAGATTATTTATTTAAATGTTGAGCCTTTAATTAACAGAAGGTTGTAGGTTCAAGTCAACTCCCAACAAACCTCTAAGTTCACCTCGCTCCGCTGATTTAGACCTCTTTGATTTTGTCCCTTTAAGGTTTGAAAACCTGACGGTGGAAGGCGTACCTGCTCAGGTGTCTTTGCAGCTTCAGGAAATCTGTTAATTAAAACATTGAACCTTTTTTTTTAATGTCTCAGGAAATCCCCATGAACTTCATCGATCCCAAAGAGCTGGATATTCCCAACCACGGGAACAAGAACAGATACAAGACCATACTGCCCAGTGAGTAACGTGTGTGTGTGTGTGTGTGTGTGTGTGTGTGTGTGTGTGTGTGTGTGTGTGTGTGTGTGTGTGTGTGTGTGTGTGTGTGTGTTGCTAAGAGACAGTAACAGTTCCACAGCCCTCATCTCTCATTTCCTGCTGAACCAGGAAGTTGTTTTATTATGTGGGATGGAGCTTGAGGTCAAAGGCCAACAACGCCAAGGACAGCTTACTTGGCACCTCCCTCTTTCCTGACCACACACACACACACACACACACACACACACACACACACACACACACACACACACACACACACACGAACAATACAATTTCTTCAGTACAGTTTGTTCTCACACGGCCAGCCAGCACTCGGCCTGATTAAGACGTTATATAAGACACACACACAATGATAGTTTGGTGTGTGTGCTCATGTTCTGGAGAGGGGGCGGGGTTATCAATCCAAAAGTGAGGGAGGGGGAGCTCCTTCCTTCCTTCCTTCCTTCCGGCCAATCAAGGCTAAGGAATGCTCACCTAGCTGCTGTCAATCAAACACCTTGTTGGGGTGGACGAGAGTCAAGAAAACAAGTGGAGACAGAGTCTACACGAGGCTTAAAGTCAAAGATTAAAGATGAAACTGAGTCAAGTCTAAAGAAAGATGAAAAATGTATCAAAACATCTCAAACAGGCTCTAAAACAAGATAAGGGTCAAGAACATACTTAAGATGTCGAGGATTAGAATCTGGAATATTTCTAAATGCGAAATTCTAAATCTTCCTCCCTATCTTCTTCCCTTGTGTCCTTACATCCTTTCCTTGCCGTTCTTCTCAGACCCTCATTCCAGAGTGATCCTGAAGTCAAAGAGCTGCAACGACCTCCTCAGCTCCTACATCAACGCTAACTACGTACGGGTGAGTGTAACCCACAATGCACTGCTGTTTGGTACGGAACGCTTTCTCACCTACAGCGAACTGAGACCCCTTTGTTTTTAAGTGGTTCAGAGGTCGGTTCTTTGGACCAAACGGTTTTAGGTGTGAATGCACCCTAAAGGTCAAAACTGGTCAAATAGTTCTGTTTCTGTCGGCTGCTGTCGATCTTCATTTTTCAAAGTTTAATACGTTGAATTTTATGGAGTATTAGTGATCAGAATTCAAATGATGAAGATAATTTGAAAATTAAAATCCATTAACAGAAATGCATTTTAATTTTTTGAGTGTATTATTTGACTCAAAAATAAAATGATTAATTTATCTAATTTTCATTTTAGTTTTCAACTTCAAAAAATGCACATTCTTTGACTAAATTAAAACGAAGAAGAAAATGACATTTGC
>NC_083633.1:21240063-21245063 GCF_963584025.1 Labrus mixtus | reverse complement strand
AATTTATGCTAGCTAGTGAGTGAGAAATATTGGTGTATCAAAGTAATAATGAGTTTATTTTTATACCGTTTTTACATGTTTTTGATGTGTTCAGAAGCTGTTCACCGTTTGTCTGCTCGCATTAAGGCGTCCTCAGTGAAGCCTCACCATCTCTAAACCGTCAACGTATCAGGAGCTGGAAATTTAGTTTAGACACAAACGGACATCCGACTGTTTACATGTCCTTTTCTTAATGATGGAGAGAAAACATGAAGAAGACAAATCAGAGCTAAACTTACGACTTAATGTCTTTATTTGTGATTTTTCACACTTCAATAGAAATCAAGTATCTCCTCTGAAAATAACTGTGAGTCATGACTGTCTACAATGGGTGTAACACCCGAGTCCCACTGTCTGTGATGTTTTCAGAGTTTTCAGAGTCCTATCTTCAGTTTGTTTACATCGCCCGGACGGCCGGCTGACTCCTCCCCTCGTGTATAAAAGTTGTTTAATTGAGGGACTAGAGAAAAGAAGAATAACATACTGTACTCACTGCTTAACTGTGTTTCTAGATCACGCTCATTTCAGGTAAATTTACATGCAGTGTGAAGATACGAGCATAATAAAGATCGCTAGCATTAGCATGCTAACACAACAATGCAGCGCCAGTTGTTTTGGTTTCATGCTGGTGCTCAAGGGCGACATCTGCTGGATCAAAAAAATCACATATAAAGCCTTTAAACGTGGAAACTTGATTTCTTTAGAAGTCTACAAAAGACTTAATGTTGATGATAAATTTAATAAGATAAATAATAAGAAAGTTGTGTTTTGGCTCGTTGTCTGGTTTTGGAGATGTGAGGTGTCTGCAGTAATGCCAGTAATGAAGAACAAACATCTCTTGGTGTGAGTGAGAACACGTCGTGCAGTAAACGTCAAAGTGCTTTTGAGTCATGGACCTCAAGCTCGGAGCTCTCGCTGCTAAAACATCGGGACCGCCCGGTGGTCGATGACGGACGATGACCGAGAGAAACTTTGAAGACTCTTCTTCTTTTTTCTATGTAGCAGATTTATTTTTTATTCATTCCTCTTCTTGTGATACAATCAAAGGGGCGTGTCTCCGTGTCTACACGCCTCCTGGGACCAACCGGATTTACAAACGCGTCCATCGCCGTCTTCAACGAGTTCATCATTAAAGTTTGATATCGAGTCTTTGGCGAGCCCGGCCTCCACGCCCTCTGCAGCGGCGGGTACACACACACTGCCTCTGACGTAGTATTGTGTCCGTCGGTTGGTTCACGTCCTGTACTCTGTTGTTGTTATTGATGCCGCTTAAAGGGACGCTACACATTTATACTTCATTAGACATGTGACCTTTTAGACCAACTTAACGTCCTTAAATCACCGTGTTCAGGATCGCACTTTTCATCAGGACAATATTTTACACCGATATCGTAGGCGTAATTTAAATACGATCTTTCCTATAAAAAAACTTACTATATGTAGAAAAATTAAAACTGAATAAATGTTTTTGTTTTTTTGAGAGCGGTTTGTTCAGGAGAACTTCCCCTGATGATCGCCATAGTGACCAGCACCAAAGTACGTTTTTTTTAATTTATTTATTAGGAAAGTATAGACACGGTAAAACTTAAAGTCTTAAACCTGCTCATGAGTTACTTCTTTAAATTCTGAAATCAAAGTTTAGGATTATAAAGCGTCTTGGTGTAAAATGTTAGCGTCCCTTTAAACATGTGCAGCTCATTCAGAGAACGCCTGATGATACTAAGTGTACGTGGTTTTTCTCTGTATTACTAATCAACTTGAATGTTGTAATAGTCCAGAACATTAGCCACTGAGTAGTGCTGTAACCTCTTTATCTACTCTACCAATATAATGTGACCTATAATCTGTACATAAACACGGGACATCAAACTCTGACTCCTGTTGTCTCTGGTTTTCATTATAACAGAATTTAAACTTCCATCCATCTTCTTCCTCTTATCCGAGGTGGCAGGAGCGCGGTGGATCAAACCGTGGTTCCTAGAAATGGACTTTGTCATAATAAGAGAGAGTGAGACAAAGAGAGAGAGGACGGGAGCAGGAAGGAAGGAAAGAGGTGTGGGGGACTAAAAGTAGCTCCGACCGACTGAAACAAAAGCCGTTTGGCCTTTAACATGAAACGCTTCATAATGGAGTCAACTCCAACCTTTTATGGGCCGAATGTAACCTCGGCCGTGTTTACTATGAAAGCATTAACTCCATGCTGTCAGAGCGCCAAACACGGCGAAGAATAAGGCGACAGGTGAGAGGAGGTGTTGTTTAACTTTTATTAACAAGTGAGATGACGAGAAGAGAGACTTAGGATCCGGTTGGATCAGACCATGAAGCCGATTCTTCATAAAATCCTGCAGTTCCTGGAGTGTCCACTAGAGGCTGGCTGCAGAAGCACAGGAAGTCACATACACACCCATTCTAAAAAGCCTGTTTTTACAGCAGAGATTAACATGTTTACAGCCTGGTTCAAAAAACCAAATAGGTGTGATTAGCTCATGTCTCGATGGACACACACTGTACGGGGGGTGAATGTTTTGATGACTCATCAGTTTTGATTTGATGAAGGATAAGAGTTATTCACAATAAGGCGTGTAGCTGACCTGATTGACAGGTGGGCGCGGTGTAACGGTTTGTCAGGAGGTTTAAAACCCGCCTCAGCTCCAGCTCTCAGCCTGTCGTTAGGTTGACTGAAAGTTAGACTGAGACAGCATTTCCAGCATGGAGACCGCCATCGATGGGACTCCAGCGCCCCCTGCAGGAGCAGACGGGGGACGTCACTCAGGCTTCATATTTACAGTTTATGGTAAAATATGCTGATAAACTAGCTTCAACAAAAGAACTGTTCACCTTTCTTTAACTCAATCGGGCTCCTCAGATTCTCGTCTCTCTTCTTGGCTTTTGAACAGTTCTCTTTGCAAATTAAATCTATTTGTAAATAGAACTTTTTTACAACCTTAACACATAAATGTGCTCTTTGTTTTCATCTGTTCTGCCAATGAATTCAGCTAATCATCATCAGCAGCAGAAACAAAAGCACGGGTTGGGATCATGGTGGAGCGAGGACTAAATTTAAACTCCAGAAACTGTGAAATCACGTCAAAATAAACAACTCTGTCTTTCTGTGGGAATTGATCAAACGCTGTTCTCTATTTTTAACACCTCCCTCTGCTGTCGGTGCTCACAGGTGAGCTGCTGGAGTCTCTGAAGGACTATTTTTATCCTCCAGCGGTCCAGCAGGCCGGGTTTGGAGCGGAGACTCACAGAGCTGTTGGCTTGATTGAGGAAGTCCGTTAGTGACTCCCATCCTCGACACTATAGACCCCGAGCGACCGAGGAGAGAGAGAGACAGACAGGCAGGAAGAGAGACAGACAGATGGTGAGACGGGAGGGACAAACTAGGGAAAGGCTGAGTTTGAAGTCTGAGAGGGTTGAGTTGACGACGGACGCAAGACGGAGAAGATAGGACGGCACAAACGTGAGGACATTTGGGAGTTATTCTGGATTTATTTACCTGAAAGAAGAAGAACAGACCTGTTTTAACTTCTGACTTTGACTTTCCAGAAGGACTCGTTCTCGTTCTCCGCTCGGGATATTCTGTGAAATCTTCCTGAGAAAAAGTGAATGTGAACTCGACTCTTCTACACCTCAGCCTCAGGATTATGTTGGTGCGTGGTCGCTCTGCGGATCTGAAGGAGGATCAAAATGTTAAAATGTAAAGTTCAAAGTTCTCTCTGCTGCCTGTGTTTCACCTCGCTGCTGCTGCTCCAGGTCAGTCTGCTGTCTCTGATTTATTATCGCTGCATCATTTATAGAGAACATCAAACAAAACGAGGAGCTTTATTGCTTCATCTTGCAAAAAACAAATCAAGAATAAAATCTGATAAATATTCAGTGTGAAAATATTCTTTGTGTATTCTTTGAAAATGTTTTTTTTTTAAGTCCAGGATGGAGTGATCCAGATTATGTTGGTCCTGTTTGTTCAGATAAAAAAACAAACAGGCAAAAGGATATTTTTGGATGTTAGAGAGAATACTTGTTAATAAATGTTCTTTATTTTTTATTTGTTTTCTGAGCCTGCTTAAAACTCGTTGCTTCTCAATGTTTTGATTCCTTAATCTAAAAAACAACAAAAGATGAATCCTGTTCCACAGCAGTGATTCTTCACCGAGTGTCTCCTATACGTGCATGGACGCTGTAACGTTTAGAAACCCAGCAGCTGATGGGACAAAGAACCTCTGATATGTTTGATTTGGCCCCCCTAACAGAAGTGCTGACTTTAGTCTGTTCTGTTGATTTGTCCAGAGGGCGCTGCATGTCAACAGGCAAGGCAGGCAACTGCTCGGGGCCCCCGGGGGGCCACAGAAGGCTCCTCGACTTTTAACCCTAGCAGCGGCCTAAAATGTGCAAATTTTGCAATGACAGTGGAGACCTCCCTAAGGGGGCCCCGTCTGACAGCACTCACTCTTGTTGTCTTGCTAAGCGTCGCGTGCATGATTGTTCTGAAAACCAAAGTTTGTCGATGACAGTCAACAAAGAAAAATTAAGAAGAATTATTCGTCTATAGGAGAGAAAACAGGAAGAAGTAAAGCGTCGGGACGCTGGTCGACACGGTGGCGATGAACGCCAGCAGAGTCTAGAAACGCCAAGTAGACAAATACTCAGTGGGTGGAGTCAGAAAAGTGCAATGAGGGACAAAGATGCAACAGGAAATACAATACCAGAGCTTTATGCTAAGAATAAAGAAATGAAAGTGAAGACCAGATAGTAAGCAGAAGAAATGAGATGTGTGCGGGGGAGCACAGCGGTGTGTGTGTGTGTGTGTGTGTGTGTGTGTGTGTGTGTGTGTGTGTGTGTGTGTGTGTGTGTGTGTGTGTGTGTGTGTGTGTGTGCATGACTGACTGTGTGTGTATGTGGAGCTCCAGCTGTGCTTCCTCAATTCACAGACACAGAAAAGAATAAAGTGATCATAG
>NC_083633.1:21222563-21227563 GCF_963584025.1 Labrus mixtus | reverse complement strand
AAGGAGGTTCCTGGTTTGAATCCCTGTCTGACAGGAGTCTCTCTGTGTGGAGTCTGCATGTTCTCCAGCTTCCTCCCACAGTCCAGAGACTTCTACGGTGCACCTGAAGGGACAAAATAGCAAGAAAAGAAAATGTGATTTAAAAAAAGAATGCATTAATTTCATCCCTTAATGAATCATGATTCAGCAGTTAATGCTGACACCCTATAGGCTGATGTGAATGTTAGTATTTCATATAATACTCTGTGACTTTAACGGTCATGTTGTTCCTGTGTTGCGTCTCTAGGTGTACTGGCGTCACGCAGCAGGAGATCGGGACCGCTACGTGGTTCTGATCGGGTACAACAACAGCGTCCTGCAGAACAAAAGTGTCACCGCTGGCCACGAGTGCGACTTCTCGTCCCTGACGCCTGGGAGGCTCTACACAGTCACCGTGGAAACCTGGAGCGGGGACTACGTCAGCAGCGTCTCCACCGACGGACGCACCTGTGAGTCAGAAAGAAGGGGAAAGAAAAATGCTTTTGAATGTTTTTTTTTTTTTTTAAATGATTATTAATGAGAAATGTTTCCTTCAGTTCCCGCCGCTGTTGGAAACCTGTCTGTAGTTAACGCAGGGACAGGTGACCTCACCGTCACCTGGAGCCCCGCCCCCGGAGATGTGGACCACTATGAGGTGTGTGTGTTTCTACTTCTGTAGAATTAAAATAACACTGGACAAAGACTTTGACATAAACATAAGGTGAAAACATGTACTAAATGTTTACTGTACAGAGCTACGGTTTGGAGTTTGAAGTATGAGGGAAATTTTTTTATGATAATTGATGCCACCACTCGTCTCCAGGTGACTCTGCTCTTCAACGACACCCGCGTTTTCCCTCCGGTGACGTTGAGCAGCGAGGTGAGACGTCACCAGCTGACCTCTCTGAACTCGGGGCGACTTTATAAGATCGTGGTGTCGACGTTCAGCGGGTCGTACCAGAGTGCTCAATACATCGAGGGCCGGACAGGTGAGACCATCCCAAACGTTTTCCAACATCTTATAAACACCTCTCAGTCCAGTCTCCCTAAACTCAGATTCTGCTCTACAGTCCCCAGTGCAGTCGGGAACCTCCGGCTGGCTCCTCGACCACGTGGGCTGGAGGTCACTTGGACCCCTGGAGGCGGTGACATGGACATGTATATCGTCTCATTATCCACCACGGTGAGTCCAGCTGCACAATATCAGTGTCCAATCAAAGGTCAGTTTCACAAAGCAGACCCCATGGAAAAGATTTAAAATATCACAAATAAAAGGGGGGCCAAGTATTGAACCTTGGGGTACACCAACGATAGAATAATGGCTGATGGGTGGACAGGTGAACTTTGTTAAACTGAAGGAATGGACTATAAATGATTAAGTTTGTTTCTTAATTTGTATTCTGTTGTCACTTTTTGTCTCTAGGGCAGGGCCGTTGTCGAGACTCGTCCCGTCCCTAAATACGTCTCCTACCTGGAGTTCCTGGATCTGATCCCTGGGAACGCCTACACCATCACCGTCCAATCACGGAGCGGGAATCTGAACAATAGCAACAAAGCCACCGGCAGAACAGGTAAGATTTCATTTTGTTAGTTCAATTAATCCACATTTTAAAGCCAATATCGATGATCATTGATGATTTTATTTCCCGCCTCCAGCTCCGTCCTGTGTCACCGCCCTGCAGGCCGATAACGACCACACCACCCACAGTCTCACTGTCAGCTGGGAGAGGCCGGTGGGCGTGTACGACAGTTACAATCTGCAGTTATTGGATGAGGCCGGGGCCGTTCTGGCCAATCGGTCGGTCCTCGCGGAGAGTCGAAATGAGCGATTGGAGGGTCTGACGTCGGGGAGGTGGTACAGAGTGACGGTGGTGACGCTCAGCGGGGGGGTTCCGTCACAGGAGGCCACGGCAGAGGGACAAACACGTGAGCTAATCCGTCAAACTACACACACTTTTATTTACACTTGCTCAAAGACTCGTGAACATTTTGGGGTAGCTGGGATCGAACCACCGACCTTCAGACTTTTATAAAACATAACAGAAGTTCACCCAGAAATGTTTAAGCCATATTATTCTTCTTGTTCCCCAAATCATGTAAATTTGATCAGTCGACTGCAGAGACTTTAAAGTCTTTATATGCGATTTTTCACACTTAAATATATAAATCAAGTTTATCCTCTGAAAATAACTCTGTGAGTCATGACTGTCTACAATGGGTGTAACACCCGAGTCCCACTGTCTGTGATGTTTTCAGAGTTTTCAGAGTCCTATCTTCAGTTTGTTTACATCGCTGGGACGGCCGGCTGACTCCTCCCCTCGTGTATAAAAGTTGTTTAATTGAGGGACTAGAGAAAAGAAGAATAACATACTGTACTCACTGCTTAACTGTGTTTCTAGATCACGCTCATTTCAGGTAAATTTACATGCAGTGTGAAGATGCGAGCATAATAAAGATCGCTAGCATTAGCATGCTAACACAACAATGCAGCGCAAGTTGTTTTGGTTTCATGCTGGTGCTCAAGGGCGACATCTGCTGGATCAAAACATCACATATAAAGACTTTAAATCAAGATGGACAGAGTGCCTGCCGCTTGGAAGTCAAGCCAAAAATATTTAGAGCTCCCCCTGCTGACTGGCTGCAGTACAGGTCATAAAGCCCGCCTCCTCGATATTAGGTCACAGACGGGACTCGGGTCAAACGAGATTTAAAATACACGTCAGATAAATTCTTGTCTTGAATTTGTTGTGATATTTCCTCTTCTGTGTTTTCAGGTCCGTCTGCAGTCACTAATCTCACCGTCACCTCCCTCAACACCTCCTCGCTCTCCTTCTCCTGGAGTCCCTCTGACGGCCACGTCGACATCTACGACCTGTCGCTCTACAGCGTCACCGAGGCGACGGCCAATCACAGACAGGACACTGCAGGGAGAAGGAAGGAGCGTCACCAGGTGAGCACCAGGTTTACTGTACTAATGTGGTGGTAGTTCTCTTCCATAGTCTTTTTAATATATAATGACCTGACCACGCTGCAGATGCTGGGGGAGCTGGTGGACCTGCAGAAAGTGGGTCGGGATGCAGACAGGTGTGTGTTCTCCGGTCTGCGAGCAGGAAGTCTGTACAGGCTGCAGGTGGTGAGCTGGAGCCGAGGCATGAACAGCGACTCGTCTGTCCTCGCCAGAACAGGTCGGTCCATGTGTTCATATTTCAAAGAAAAACCACAAAGGATACGTTTATTAATTCTTCTTTTCCTACACATTTATATCAATCCTCAAATTATCTTTTTTTTGTTATCCCTCTGCAGTCCCGTCCACAGTTTCGTCTCTAAAGGTACAGAGTTCTGAACAGACGGACAGACTGACAGTCGGCTGGGAGCACGGAGAGGGAAGCTGGAGCAGCTATCAGGTAAACACACAGACGGCCTAAAAATTCATATCCAAACATAATAACAATAATAATAATACATTTTATTTAAAGGTGCCTTTCAAAACTCTCAAGGTCACCTTACAGAGCAGAGATAAAAACAACAAAGTAACAACACAACGATAAAAGTTAACATTAAAAACACAAAAAACACAAACGTACAGGATGTAAAGGAGTTATGAGACCGGGTGGAGAATGATCAGACTGAATAAGTTTAAAAAGATGTGTTTTCAGATGAGATTTGAAAATGGAGAGAGAGTCGATATTACGGATTTGTGACTAAAGTTCATGCTATTCACAAAGGGTTACGACTACAAGCACAAGTCAGGTCTCCTTTGAAAGTGGACAATCTGTACATTCAGAATGTGTTGAAATGATTAAATCGTGCAAACTGCAGCTGATATAATGCAGGGCTCCGTTATCCATCCAAATAGTGAGTCAGTATAAAGTACTTTAATTTGTTTGTTGTTGGTCTGACAGATGTGTAGATTGTTGTGTACTCAATCGTGCATGTGACATTTAGCTGATAGTATTTCAGAGTTTTCCTGGGTGACGAGGTGAAAGACTAACCTGGTTGAAGGTTTGGAAAGATGACATCACTAAAATGTAAATGAATTCTGTTTGAGAACAAACGTTCCTCATCTCTTCTAACCCGTTGTTCTCGATACCTTTAAGGTTGTTTTATACGACGTCTCTGGAGCCTCTCTGGGAGCGCAGACGCTGGGGGCGGAGCATAAGAGTCACAGGTTCTCTGGGCTGACTCCTGGTAGGCTGTACCGCGCTGAGGTCATCACACACAGCGGAGAACTGACCAATAACGTCTCGGCGCTCGGACGCACCTGTAAGAGAACTAAAATCCCCAAATTTAACTCAGAGTTATTTTTACTGTTTTTTTAAGCTGTTTATTTTACCTCCCAGCCCCCGAGCCGCCCACTCACCTGTCCGTCAAACAAGGCCCGACCAATGACACGATAGAGCTGTGCTGGTCTGGTCCCGCCCTCGGGGACTACGACAGCTTCAGCCTGCAGTGGACTCCTCCGGACCAGCTGTCCGTCACACAGACTCTGCTTACCAGCCGCGTTGTGGGTGGGATGTTCCCGGGGCGACGGTACAACTTCACCATGGAGACCATCAGTGGAGGCGGAGCCAGTGGCGGGCCTACAGTCAGGAGTCGGCCAATCCAGAGGAGCGTGAGGACAAGTAGGTGGACAGTGACAAATGTACCTCCAAAGAGAGTTAGTGGGGTTTAGTGGATTAACATCAAATATTTGAATAACTGATTATTAGTTTGTGTGATTTGTAGCGTCTGAAAAAGTCGTTTGTCTTTATTGAATTATTTGGTTGTTTGCATTTGAGCAGATCTCATGGATGTTTCTTATGTGTGTCGGTCTTTGGACTGTTGTTTATCTACTTAAGACATTCCAAAACATTCATACAATAAGTCATTTAGACTCTTAAACTTGTGAAGAGTATACCCCATGGTTTAAATGAACACAGTGGAGGATACTGCTCCGGCTCTCCACTAGAGGGCAGCATCACAAAGGATTTAATGAAGAACTT
>NC_083633.1:21195063-21212563 GCF_963584025.1 Labrus mixtus | reverse complement strand
GGACCGATCTCCAAGCAGCGGAGCCACGGTCGTACACTGCAGGTAGGACTGAGGGTGTGGGTGGACTGAGCCTTCAGGGGGCAGAACACAACGTAAACATGGGAAATGTTCATTTGATCCTTATCAGTCTTCTAAATTCTGTATCAGTCAAATCATATTTCAGTGAAGTGTTTGATCTGCTGCTCTAAGCTCGGCTCTGTGTGTGTGTGTGTGTGTGTGTGTGTGTGTGTGTGTGTGTGTGTGTGTGTGTGTGTGTGTGTGTGTGTGTGTGTGTGTGTGTGTGTGTGTGTGTGTGTGTGTGTGTGTGTGTGTGTGTGTGTGTGTGTGTGTGTGTGTGTGTGTGTGTGTGTGTGTGTGTGTGTGTGTGTGTGTGTGTGTGTGTGTTAGTGCTGGTGTTGGCCGCACGGGGACGTTCATCGCCCTGGATCGGGTTCTGCAGCAGCTGGACTCTAAAGGAACCATCGACCTGTACAGCTGCGTGTTCGACCTCCGCCTGCACCGCCAACACATGGTGCAGACCGAGGTATCTGACCCCCAAAGAGATCAACATGAAACTTTTATTACACGTCTGCTTTGAAGCTGATCATCACAAAGACATTTGTAGTTAAATGTTTGAGAGATACAACATAAACCTCCTACTGGAGTCCTACTTCCTGTCCACATGATGAATGAGTTTAACTGGGCTGGACCTGGACGCAACATTTCAGATCCTTTCAACGATGTATCATCCCAAAAATACTCCCAAGAAATACAAGCAAATGTTGTTAACACAGCAGGTTAATACTGCATGTAACTGCTCTCATATCTGACAAACCGAGGGGCGTCCAAAACGGCCGTGTGGGGGCGTGTCTTAACAGCGCCTACCTTCTCTGGTCCAAACAAATCCAGAGCATTCAGGAGCAGAATCTAAAGTTAGAAGGAGGACATACTGGCTGCTGCATTGTTGTCAGAGAAGCCAGCACTTCAACATGTTTCCTTAATGATCAGATAGTAAGATACCTTTATCATCTCACTCTCTACACAGCTCACTGATTGGTCCTTTAACGAGCAGTGTTTTATGACATCATTGTGTGTATTATATTTTAAACGTGTGTGTGTTGCAGTGCCAGTATTCCTTCCTGCACCAGTGTGTTCGAGACGTCCTGAGAGCCAGAAAACACCGCAGTGAACAGGAGAATCCTCTCTACCCCATCTACGAGAACTTCAACCCCGAGTACTGCCGCGGTGAGCCTTTCACACTTAAAACACCCGAGCAACGTTTACACAAGAACGATCCACTGAAAACAGAATACTTTTTTATTTTCATTTTGAAAAGACAGAATACTTTTTTATTTTCATTTTGAAAAGAGTTAAGCGTTTAGACGACGTTTTAATAACAACCGCAGCGCCCATGGATCTGTAAAAAAGACTTGGGATGGCACCTGGGCTGACCAATCAGATTTTAAGGGTGACCCATGACACCCCCCCCCCCCCCCCCCCCCGGACTTTAGACGATATTTGCTCAGAAACAAGACACAAGTAATAACCTTTACTTCTGTTTGTGTCTCCACAGATTTCATCTACACCGGACGCTAAATCCTGATGACAGTCCTCTGATGAAGAGAGAAGAAACGTTTGAATGTCGGCACATTGTGACACCGTTAAAACCGTCCTCATTAAAAGAGAACGTAAGCAACGTGCGACAAGACAAAGACTGCGTTAAATTCTGATTTAATAAAATAAGACACGGATCATTTCAGGCTTACAAGGTCTTTAATATTTCTTTAACGTGAAGTTATTGACCAGTGTTACAAATGAACAATCTCATCTGTTCCCAAGTTAGGAGAGGTATTAGAGCAAATAATAAACGTTTAATTGTGATAAAATAAGAAATGTTTGCCTGGAATACAGCCAAGCTTGTCTTTGTAACTTTGGCCTGACATTTAATCAATATTTAATCTAAAATTTGGCGATATTTAACATTTAAACTTTTAAAAATAAAGTTAAATTAGAGATCCATTTCAATTTGGCAGAGGAAATCACAATCAAAGTGTTGAAGGACTTTTCTTAAGACAGGAAACGGGTTAATCTCAGGTCGTTGGCCGTTCATAGAAGTTCATGAGTTTAAAGGTCACATATTCTATAAAATCCACTTCTCCATGTTCCTCTAACTCTAACATGTGTCTCTAGTCTTCAAACCCCCCAATGATGAGAAAAGTCCATCCTCTCCGTCTTCTGCCTGCTCCACTTTTCAGAAAATGTGTGCTCAAACAGGCCGTTTGGAGATTTTCCCTTCATGACATCACAAAGGGCAGTAGCCCCTCCCCCAGGTGGGTGACACTCCCACAGCTAGGTGTTTGTTCTGCCCTCTGAGTCTGCCTTCTCACCGTAAACAATAGGACATGGAGCAAGAAAGACCGAGTACACCCAAGTCCTTCCAGAGAGGGGGCGTGGTCAGATACAGCTTATTTGCATATTTAAAGCTACAGACACAGAAACAGCCTGTTCTGAGCAGGGCTGAAATAGAGGGGTTTATAGACATGATCAAATACAGGATCAGAGTGGATTTAGAACAAGAAACTTCACACACATGTTTTGAGGAGCTCTGACACTTATTTAAACTGAAGAGGAGCAGGAGGATATGTGACCTTTAAATCTGACGTTAGCTAGCAGTGTTAGCGAGCCACTAACCTCGATGAAACTGTCACAGGGATGAAAGAGCTATATGTTTCATTTTGACTGTCTGTTCTCACCCACCGCTCGATATAAGCTGTTTATTTAAAACGTTACACGTAGTGCTGTATGTAAATATTGATGTAATACTCTTTTTTAATATGATAATGCACATTTATTGTATGTCACGAGTTTTGTAGTGAAATCAAACTCTTGTCAAGTAGCTGCAAGCGATTTTATACGGCTGTAATCAGACTTTCTGTGTAACCTGCTTTAAAGTTGTATATTTAGATTCACATTTAGTCCATCTTTTATACAGTTGTTCATAAATAGTCTAAACATTTTAAAGAAAAGTTGTTTTTCTTTTACATATTTGACAGAATTGTCTAAATTAGAGATATTTTTATGCCATAGGTGTGTCGAAAACATGACGTTTTTGAAATGATAAATATTGTAGCTATTAGAGTAACCCTCTTTTTTTTAATATGACTGACTGTTGAGGGCATTTCAGGGTTTTTACATTCACTTCCTGTTTGATGGGTTTATATTTAAGGACAATGATCAATGGCTTTAATCCCTATTATTATAAAGTTATCATTCCCAGATGTAATAAATAATATCACTACTGATAGTATTTTGTTATAATAAAGTATATCACAAGTATATTTAATAATTGTATGATACATCACAGGCCTGAGAATGTAAATCTGTTTTTATATTTTGCAGTCAGATTGATGTAAACTGGGTCATTAAAGAATAATTAAAAACAGTTTGTTGTCAGTTCTTCATTTGATTACGTACATCGAAGCACAGAAACTTACGTGAAATATTACATACACAAACATAAATATAGACATTAAGAAACACATCAACACATAAAATCAGAGATTACAAAACAGATACACCAACTAATGTATGCACAAATACAAACAAGAATACGTACACACATTACCATGTTGTTTCGTCGATGAATGTTAGTACGTCGTTTGTTACGATGAATGTTAGTATGCCGTTTTTTTCAGTTTTACGATGCATGTTAGAATGTCAGTTTTACGATGCATGTTTGCATGTCATTTTTGCATTTTTTCGATGAAGGATGTATCTCGTTTTTTTGATAAAAATCGACATACTATAGTCCATCGAAAAAAACGACACACTATAGTCCATCGAAAAAAACGACACACTATAGTCCATCAAAAAAAACGACACACTATAGTCCATCGAAAAAAAACGACACACTATAGTCCATCGAAAAAAAACGACATACTATAGTCCATCGAAAAAAACGACATACTATAGTCCATCGAAAAAAAACGACACACTATAGTCCATCAAAAAAACGACATACTATAGTCCATCAAAAAAACGACATACTATAGTCCATCGAAAAAAACGACATACTATAGTCCATCAAAAAAACGACATACTATAGTCCATCGAAAAAAACGACATACTATAGTCCATCAAAAAAAACGACACACTATAGTCCATCAAAAAAACGACACACTATAGTCCATCAAAAAAAAGACATACTATAGTCCATCAAAAAAAACGACATACTATAGTCCATCAAAAAAACGACATACTATAGTCCATCGAAAAAAACGACATACTATAGTCCATCAAAAAAAACGACATACTATAGTCCATCAAAAAAACGACATACTATAGTCGATCAAAAAAAACGACACACTATAGTCCATCAAAAAAAACGACACACTATAGTCCATCAAAAAAACGACACACTATAGTCGATCAAAAAAAACGACACACTATAGTCCATCAAAAAAAACGACACACTATAGTCCATCAAAAAAACGACACACTATAGTCCATCAAAAAAAACGACACACTATAGTCCATCAAAAAAAACGACACACTATAGTCCATCGAAAAAAAACGACATACTATAGTCCATCAAAAAAAAACGACACACTATAGTCCATCAAAAAAAAAAGACATACTATAGTCCATCAAAAAAAAACGACATACTATAGTCCATCGAAAAAAAAAGACATACTATAGTCCATCAAAAAAAACGACACACTATAGTCCATCAAAAAAAACGACACACTATAGTCCATCAAAAAAACGACATACTATAGTCCATCAAAAAAAACGACACACTATAGTCCATCAAAAAAAACGACACACTATAGTCCATCGAAAAAAAACGACATACTATAGTCCATCAAAAAAAAACGACACACTATAGTCCATCAAAAAAAAACGACATACTATAGTCGATCAAAAAAAAACGACATACTATAGTCCATCGAAAAAAAACGACATACTATAGTCCATCAAAAAAAACCGACATACTATAGTCCATCAAAAAAAAAAGACATACTATAGTCCATCAAAAAAAAACGACATACTATAGTCCATCAAAAAAAAACCGACATACTATAGTCCATCAAAAAAAACGACACACTATAGTCCATCAAAAAAAAACGACATACTATAGTCCATCAAAAAAAAACGACACACTATAGTCCATCGAAAAAAATGAAAAAACGACATACTATAGTCCATCAAAAAAAAACGACATACTATAGTCCATCAAAAAAAACGACATACTATAGTCCATCAAAAAAAACGACATACTATAGTCCATCGAAAAAAATGAAAAAACGACATACTATAGTCCATCAAAAAAAAACGACATACTATAGTCCATCAAAAAAAAACGACACACTATAGTCCATCAAAAAAAAACGACATACTATAGTCCATCAAAAAAAAACGACACACTATAGTCCATCAAAAAAAAACGACATACTATAGTCCATCAAAAAAAAACGACACACTATAGTCCATCAAAAAAAAACGACATACTATAGTCCATCAAAAAAAAACGACACACTATAGTCCATCAAAAAAAAACGACATACTATAGTCCATCAAAAAAAAACGACACACTATAGTCCATCAAAAAAAAACGACATACTATAGTCCATCAAAAAAAAACGACATACTATAGTCCATCAAAAAAAAACGACATACTATAGTCCATCAAAAAAAAACGACACACTATAGTCCATCAAAAAAAACCGACATACTATAGTCCATCAAAAAAAAACGACACACTATAGTCCATCAAAAAAAAACGACATACTATAGTCCATCAAAAAAAAACGACATACTATAGTCCATCAAAAAAAAACGACATACTATAGTCCATCAAAAAAAAACGACATACTATAGTCCATCAAAAAAAAACGACATACTATAGTCCATCAAAAAAAAACGACATACTATAGTCCATCAAAAAAAACGACATACTATAGTCCATCGAAAAAAATGAAAAAACGACATACTATAGTCCATCAAAAAAAAACGACATACTATAGTCCATCGAAAAAAACGACATACTATAGTCCATCGAAAAAAAACGACATACTATAGTCGATCAAAAAAAAACGACATACTATAGTCCATCGAAAAAACGACATACTATAGTCCATCAAAAAAAAACGACATACATACATGACGTTTTTGAAATGATAAATATTGTAGCTATTAGAGTAACCCTCTTTTTTTTAATATGACTGACTGTTGAGGGCATTTCAGGGTTTTTACATTCACTTCCTGTTTGATGGGTTTATATTTAAGGACAATGATCAATGGCTTTAATCCCTATTATTATAAAGTTATCATTCCCAGATGTAATAAATAATATCACTACTGATAGTATTTTGTTATAATAAAGTATATCACAAGTATATTTAATAATTGTATGATACATCACAGGCCTGAGAATGTAAATCTGTTTTTATATTTTGCAGTCAGATTGATGTAAACTGGGTCATTAAAGAATAATTAAAAACAGTTTGTTGTCAGTTCTTCATTTGATTACGTACATCGAAGCACAGAAATAGTCCATCAAAAAAAACGACACACTATAGTCCATCAAAAAAAACGACACACTATAGTCCATCGAAAAAAAACGACATACTATAGTCCATCAAAAAAAAACGACACACTATAGTCCATCAAAAAAAAACGACATACTATAGTCGATCAAAAAAAAACGACATACTATAGTCCATCGAAAAAAAACGACATACTATAGTCCATCAAAAAAAAACGACATACTATAGTCCATCAAAAAAAAAAGACATACTATAGTCCATCAAAAAAAAACGACATACTATAGTCCATCAAAAAAAACGACATACTATAGTCCATCAAAAAAAACGACATACTATAGTCCATCAAAAAAAACGACACACTATAGTCCATCAAAAAAAAACGACATACTATAGTCCATCGAAAAAAAACGACACACTATAGTCCATCAAAAAAAACGACATACTATAGTCCATCGAAAAAAATGAAAAAACGACATACTATAGTCCATCAAAAAAAAACGACATACTATAGTCCATCAAAAAAAAACGACATACTATAGTCCATCAAAAAAAAACGACATACTATAGTCCATCAAAAAAAAACGACACACTATAGTCCATCAAAAAAAAACGACATACTATAGTCCATCAAAAAAAAACGACACACTATAGTCCATCAAAAAAAAACGACATACTATAGTCCATCAAAAAAAACGACATACTATAGTCCATCGAAAAAAATGAAAAAACGACATACTATAGTCCATCAAAAAAAAACGACATACTATAGTCCATCGAAAAAAAACGACATACTATAGTCCATCAAAAAAAACGACATACTATAGTCCATCGAAAAAAACGACATACTATAGTCCATCGAAAAAAATGAAAAAACGACACACTATAGTCCATCAAAAAAAAACGACATACTATAGTCCATCGAAAAAAACGACATACTATAGTCCATCAAAAAAAACGACATACTATAGTCCATCGAAAAAAATGAAAAAACGACATACTATAGTCCATCAAAAAAAAACGACATACTATAGTCCATCGAAAAAAACGACATACTATAGTCCATCGAAAAAAAACGACATACTATAGTCCATCGAAAAAACGACATACTATAGTCCATCAAAAAAAAACGACATACTATAGTCCATCGAAAAAACGACATACAAACTTTTGAGTCAACATCTAGAAAGCAGAAAGACACTGCGATAAAGTTGAACCTACTTTTTTTGTCTTCTGCCATCTGTGGAGCTTCGTTTCAAACTGCTGATTTCCATATTGATCTAGGGCACGCTAAGGCCAGAGCAGAACTGGGTTACCCACATAGAGCAGCGATGAAGGGCTCCCTGTCACAGAGGCTGAACTGAGCCCCAATCCTTTAGGACCAAACCTCCAGCTCTTCCTCTCCCTTTTCTCCAACCTGGCAAAGATTTACAGAAGCAAAGTTAGAGATGACTGGCTGTCCCCGAAGCTTCAAGCTGGTCCTGACAGTGAGCTCAAAGAGGATCAAACAAGAGAAGTCTGCATGAAGGCACAGGAAACAACTTTTTAACATCTGAATAAGGGCTAATATACTGACAAACAATGTAAACCTTCACACACTGAATAACTTCTTCTCCTGACAGAAGATAAACTACACTGAGTTATAATATAAACAACAGAAACTCATCTCTTAACCTGAATGTGAACAGGAGACTCATTCTTATTCTCCTCAGCGCTTCTCTGCAGTGAATTATCAGCTGGAGACGCTGGACGAGTCCCGCCTGTCCGCTTCAGTTTTAATGGTGATGCAGAATATCTCAGAGCTGACCTTTTACAACCTCCACTATCAGAGAGGCTGGGATTGTTCATTTCTTCCTTTTTTAAACCCAGAGTAGACATAAAAGAGACAATTTAGTACCAACAAAACAGAGAAGGAGAGGAAAGAAAGAAGTTCGCCTTTCCTCTTTAAATTACTTATTTGACCAGAAAATAATATCGTTATGACCTTACAAAAACTGAGGATATGATGTGAGGACATCCTCGAGGACAGACTTCTGCTGTGGCACCGCAGCGCTGTATTGATTGTCAATAAAAGCCTCTTGTGTTGCAGAGTTCAGCTTCAGTGTGTCAGGTTTAAACTGCTGTATCGATTAAAAGAACAACAGTGGGAGAAGAAGCGATGATGAGGATTTATTGTCGCAATAACATACATTTTAGAGACGAATTAGGACGACGAGTCGACTCTTTTTATGGATCATTCAAGTGAAAAATCACAATTAATCCGATCTTAGGTTTTCTTCACCCTGGCTTAAAAACTCAAACTTCAGCAGCTGGTATCAACAACTTTTCTCCCTTAAAGGCACATTATTTAATCTCCACCACCAGGGGGCTCTCAATCCAAACAATAACAAAAAGATGACGTCCAGGCGGAAGGGGAATCATGGGAGTGATTCTCTGCTACTCTCTCCCCCCCTGATAAAAACGACCTCTGAGTTGAGCTTTCAGCAGCAGCTCACGCTTCCTTATGCGGCTGCCTTTGACGTAACATCTGGTGTTTCCACGGCAACGATAAACATGGCGGCGCCGCAACAAGAAACGTCCCGTTACAACTCTAAAATGAAGGATTTCTCTGGCTTTGATAACGGTTGGAAATATTCGAGATAATGGAAGACATTTCATTGTTTTGTGTGTATGAGAGAACATAACATAAAACTAGCCATAATCTTTTAACCTCATGACCCGTCAGATGAACTATGAGACCCTTTGAGGGGTCTCGATCCACAGCTTTGGACAGCGTGACGTCATTTGAGGTCCATGTTTTCACTTTGCTTGTCAGCGCTGAGGAGAGCAGCTGATGTAGCGCTCTCATTAGCTCGTGTTTGTGCTGATGGTGGTGCTGTTAATATTTATAGGGGGAGTGTGAAGTGGTGTCTGAACAGCCGAGGTGTTAAACGGCCACAGAGGAGACAGAGTCTGCAGGTTTGTGCACCGGCTGAGCTTCAAATCAGCTGCTCTCACTCATGACTCTGCAACTGTTTGATGAAAAGAGAAGCTGACGGCCGGAGGAAGGAAGCCAGAAAGAAGATGATGATCACAGCTGAACACTTTGAACTAATGGAGGATTCAACATTGTTGGATTCATCTTAATATTTCCAAAACTGCAAAACGGTAGAAGCTGCATTTTCTATTTGATGTGGGTAAGATGCACAAACAGCATTAAACCTTAAAGGTTCTGTCGTGCTGCAGATCAGCTCTCGCCTACAAGTCTTCTAAAAATAAACGTAATTTAGCACAAACCTTTCAAAATGTCATAATTACATACATTTACACAGTGATGAGAAACATATTGTGCCGTATGTTTGCTGCAGCAAAATCTGTCAAATCAGTTCCAGTTTATCATAATGCAACGCTTGTGGCTGCACACAAGACGATTTTCAAATCCTAACCGAGACCGCAGACATCCAATCCTCTGAACGCACACACTGGATGATTTAACCAGACTGTGAGCTCACACACCTGCTGTGTTTGCAATGAGATTTCACAAGAACTTACCTGATCTCAAACGTGACTTCAGGAGAAAAACAAACATGGAGGACGATATTAGAGTCAGTATTAACTCCTTCACTCATACACATTCACACACCGCCGACAAAGCAGAAGGAGCAACTTGGGGTTAAGTCTTTCCCAAGAACACATCGGACATGTAGCTGCAGGAGCTGGGGATCGAACCCCCGACCTTCCAGTTCAGACACGACCGACTTTACAACTGAGCCACAGCTCAAGACAACCAAGAAACTGAAGTGAAAAGTCGAGGTGCAATCAAACAAAGTGTGGGCGAGGACAGAACCTGACTAAACTATTCACTGAGAGAAGAGAAACACAAACAGAAGGTCTGACTCTCAAATGTAAAAAAGTAAAGAGGTAGTGTGTGTCGAACATAGATTGATTAGATTAGCTAACAGATGAAGGAGGAAACCCCGACTAACCTTCTGTCAGCCTCACACCACGCCTCTCTCTCTTCTAACAGGCAGCATGAAGCGTCTCCCTGGAGATACTCTCCTACACGCAGAGTCCGCTGGAAGGATAACATATCCTCCTGTTAACGCCTCGGGGTCCCCCGACCTCGGAGAAGAGGAAGAAAATGGATGAAAGGATGGAGACTTTAAAACCCAACACACTGAATGGATTCATGTGATCAGAGGAGCACTGTCTGTGAATTATTATTATTATAGTTAATAACTTACATATACTTACAGATTACTGCTGAATATCAAGGTATGATATCAGTGGTAGAGGCAGTGTGTGTGTGTGTGTGTGTGTGTGTGTGTGTGTGTGTGTGTTTCACAGAGCAGTGGGGTAAGTGGTTTGGTATATAAACAATGTTAACGGTGAAAGAGGGTTCATGTGTGAGAGAGTCATTGAATATCTACTTATGAAAAGAAAAAGAGTGGTCTGACTCAGATGTGTGTGTGTGTCTGTGTGTCTGTGTGTGTGTGTGTGTGTGTGTGTGTCTGTGTGTGTCTGTGTGTGTGTGTGTGTGTGTGTGTGTGTGTGTGTGTGTGTGTGTGTCTGTGTGTGTGTGTGTGTGTGTGTGTGTGTGTGTGTGTGTGTGTGTGTGTGTCTGTGTGTGTGTGTGTGTGTGTCTGTGTGTGTGTGTGTGTGTGTGTGTGTGCGTGTGTGTGTGTGTCTGTGTGTGTGTGTCTGTGTGTGTGTGTGTGTGTGTGTGTGTGTGTGTGTGTGTGTGTGTGTGTGTGTGTGTGTGTGTGTGTGTGTGTGTGTCTGTGTGTGTGTGTGTGTGTGTGTGTCCTGTTGTCGTCAGACATGAGGACGTTCAGCGCTCTTCCTTTCGATGGGATTTTTGAATGAAAGAGAAGAGGTACAGATGAAAGAAAAGACAAACACTCACATCCAGACAAATCATGCAAACCGCACACATACGTACCTCGCGACCTTTCATTCACGCTTCGTTCTTTTCTTCCTCTCGGATCGATTGTTCTCATGTTATGCTGCTCAGTGAATCCACGCCTTATTGTGAATAACTCTTATCCTTCATCAAATCAAAACTGATGAGTCATCAAAACATTCACCCCCCGTACAGTGTGTGTCCATCGAGACATGAGCTAATCACACCTATTTGGTTTTTGAACCAGGCTGTAAACATGTTAATCTCTGCTGTAAAAACAGGCTTTTTAGAATGGGTGTGTATGTGACTTCCTGTGCTTCTGCAGCCAGCCTCTAGTGGACACTCCAGGAACTGCAGGAATTCTGTAAAGTCTGTAAAGCTTAATCTTGAACTGGCAAATTAGCAAAAAAATGACAGAGCATTGTCAGTTTTTAAATAAATATAAATCAGACAAACAAATATTTACTTATAAATATAAAAGTGTGTGATTGACATTGAAGTGAGGCTGGTGTTTGGAAGAGTAGAAGAAGTACGACTCAGGTTGAAGATAAAATGTGTTTTTATTTAAAGATCTCTATCAGGCACTATAGTCGTGGTTTTCTTTAGAACACGGGCGAAGCGGCTACCTGGGTCACATGATACACAGGTGAGAGGACGACAGGATATCTGCAGACAACACGGCGCAGAGTACAAACACAGCAGAGAAATCAACATGACATTTCTAACATATCGATACAGTAAATTAAAGACTTACAGATACATTTTCCTGCATTTCAGCCACAAGTGTGTGAACATCACAGAGTGGATTATTGGGGAAGAGAAAGAGAGAAAAGATGACAGAACCACACCTGTGAGGATATAACACTTTCTATTCTGGTGGTGATGGGTTGATACTCAGCGTTTAGTTGCTACTGCAGTTCCCAGCTGTGCGTATGGCTTCAGATAAAAAACTCTAACATTGTTGATCTCAGACAGAAAGACGACAACAGCTCATCAAAATACACAAACGCTACAGAGGAGCTACGTTTTCTTTGGAGAGTAACAACGATGATTAAACCCAGAAAAAAACAACAGACGACGTGATGAAACCTCAAAATATTAAAGGAAGAATGTGCAACTTTTTGATCCAGTAGATGTCGCCCTGGAGCACCAGCATAAAACCAAAACAAACTGCTGTTAGGCCACGCCTCCTCCATACTGAAGCCTCCGCTCTCAAGGAGTCAAGCGCATGTGGCAGACAAAATTGTCCTTTACTCGAGCTGCAATCCCCTGTGTCCTGCATTGTTGTGTTAGCATGCTAATGTTAGCGCTCTTTAGTTAGCTCGTAGCTTCACATTAGCTGTGTCCTGCATTGTTGTGTTAGCATGCTAATGTTAGCGCTCTTTAGTTAGCTCGTAGCTTCACATTAGCTGTGTCCTGCATTGTTGTGTTAGCATGCTAATGTTAGCGCTCTTTAGTTAGCTCGTAGCTTCACATTTCATGTAAACTGACACAGAATGAGCGTGATCTAAAAACTCTTACTAACATCCAAATAATCAGTGAGTATGTTCTTCTTCTTCTCTCTAGTTCTTGACTAAAACAGCTTTTATACACAAGGGGAGGAGCCGGCCGTCCCGTCCATGTAAACACGGCTCTGACAACAACACAGCCATTTACACAGGAGAGACTGGATTCATGATATATTTATGTGGAACATGTCGCACATTCTTCCTTTGAAGCCTGATTCAAATAGACAAAAATTAAGAGCAGAAAAACAAAGCAGGGTTTTTATGATTTGTAGATAATAAACCTGAAGCTGTGAGTCATATTAAAACAACACTCAAGAACAAGAAATGACGGGAAAATGGAGGAAAAATGCTATGAAAGATAGCAGTTTAAAAAGAGGATGCTATATTTACTTTAATTTGACAAATCAAAGCTACATCATGAAGCTACATCTTTAAATCCTGCTCTTGTCTTCCGACATTCATGAAGTCAATAAACTCATTTAAACTGTAAAGTTTTACTCAGACGCCAATCATTTCACATCTCTGAGTAATATCTCAACAGGGGAAATACAGACTGTTAAAGGTCAAATTTAGCAAAACCATTTAGTGCCTGAGGCCACGTGTCTTGCCCAGAGAAAATGCGTCTTTCGAGCGCTTCGATTTGAAAATCTGTCAATTTTTCAGAAAGGCGTTGTTGACGATCTTATCAAAATACAAATAAGATATTCCCCGTATTTTTGTCTCGTACGGATTGTGTCTCACATGTGTTATACCATGTTCCTCTAACTCTAACATGTGTCTCTAGTCTGTCTACAAACCCAGAAAAGTCCATCCTCTCCGTCTTCTCCCTGCTCCACTTTTCAGAAAATGTGTGCTGTTTGGAGATTTTCCCTTCATGACATCACAAAGGGCAGTAGCCCCTCCCCCAGGTGGGTGACACTCCCACAGCTAGGTGTTTGTTCTGCCCTCTGAGTCTGCCTTCTCACCGTAAACAATAGGACATGGAGCGAGAAAGACCGAGTACACCCAAGTCCTTCCAGAGAGGGGGCGTGGTCAGACACAGCTCATTTACATATTTAAAGGTACAGACACAGAAACAGCCTGTTCTGAGCAGGGCTGAAATAGAGGGGTTTATAGACATGATCAAATACAGGATCAGAGTGGATTTAGAACAAGAAACTTCACACACATGTTTTGAGGAGCTCTGAGACTTATTTAAACTGAAGAAGAGGAGGAGGATATGAGACCTTTAAAGACGTTTTGCGGTAACTCTATATGTTCAACACTTTTCAAGTCACGCAGTTAAAACCAAAGAAATTGAGTTTCTGCACATGATGTTTTTTAAACATTGATTGTTTCATCCAAACCGTGCTAATCATCACAGATAAAGACAGAAAATCTGTCTCCTACTCGAGTATGACGCCCCCTCAAAACAAACATCAACATTATAAATCTGAGTCTCACAAATATTCAAACGCACACGTTTCCAACGAGGAGCTGCACAAACGAAACGTGCTACAGCAGCGAACGGCAACTTTCAAGACTAACACAGAAAACCCCGGAGTTAGACACAAACAGCTGAACCTGAGGAGGAAAAGATGAACAGTCAGATCACAGAGAAGAGGAGCAGCTCACGCTCAAGTTTGGCTCTTTTTTCGCTTTTCATTTGGCAGCGACATCACTCGGCCCTCGCGGCTGTTGCTAGGCAACGTGTAGGTAATTTTTAGACCGTTGGAAATGACGATGCGGTAAGAACTTGGAGACACTTGAAGATCAAAAAACCAAACTGTGATCCAAGATGAATCATGTTGTGGTGATTTTGTTAACACGGCTGCATGGAAGGAGAAAAGTCATTTAGTCTTTACGAGTTTTGTTGGTATTTAAAAACTAGAATCACACTTTTTTCTTTTAAGTGTTGCCTCAGAACTCTAAAAATAATCCTTTAAACGTCAGGAGAGAAAAAGAACGTGCGTAGTTTCTCAACGTGCGGCAGAAAGTCTGAGACTAAAGTTTCATGTGGGCATAAGATCGTTAGATATTATTATTAGTGTTGTAGTACTCGAGAAAGACCGGTCTAGAGACCACTTTTTGAAAGTCTTGGCCTCGTCTCGGAATCAAAAGCATTTTTACCCGGTATTGTGTCGGTCTCAGACTGGACGGACTCCGGATTATCGGCCTTTTGCAGTTTCTGTGATATTTATGGTCTTGGTCTTGTCTTGGTCTCGGAGAACTCTGGTCTCGGGTATATCTGGGTTAGTTAAGTCTTGACTACAACATTATTCTCGTGCACCAAAACGTTTCCAATGTGCAGCAGCAGATAGTTTTACAAGTGAAGGATTGTTGATGTGACTTTCTGTAGAAAGCAGATTTTCAACTAGACGGTAGCTGGAGAATAAATGGGGTCAAAAGAGAACCCTACTTTATTCACATGGACTAGATTTTGTCCTCATTAGTGCTGAAGGCGACGTTTGAAAGGCCTCTGGGCCTCAGCGATGTGTTGTTTTTATCTCAGAGCTGTCATCTGCCTCGTCCCCTGAGTTTACTCAGTTTGTCTGTTTTTACACCCAGAGACCAGGACGGATCCTCCGACTGCACAGTTTCATTATTGGTCTAACTGTGATAAAAGTCTTCCTCCGTCTCTAGCCCCATTTCCACCATGCGGTCCGGTTTGGTTCAGTACAGATTGGTACGGTAGACCCTGATCTCATTTGGGTTAGGGGTTAGGCCCTGAATGTTGGGTCTCTGTAAATAATATTTGAAAGGATTCAGTCTAGAGCTACGTATGTAAGATGACTTTTTTTCAAGGTTTATTTTTGGGCCTGCTTTGCCTCCATTTCAGAGATAGGACGGTGAATAGAGTCAAAAATCAGAGGGAGAGAGCGAGTGGAGAGCCACAGATCGGAGTCAAACCCAGCCTCCAGTTTGCACTCTGAACCCGTTTTCAAAATGTACCAAAGCACCCACAAAGCCACATGAGGTTACTGATTATAAGGCTGAAATCGTCGTCGTGTAAACGTGGCCTTAATAAGGTTTCGGGTTGACGTTTGAAGTCATGAAACCGGCTTGAAAAAAGTGTTTGGATTTCTGAGAGTTTCTCGCTGTTTGAGATGTTTTTATTCAACAATCAGACAGCTGTGGACTGATCTGTGATAAGTTTCAGAGTGTTTCTTACAGTCTAACCTCCGTCATTAGGTCTGCAAACACCTCAAAGAGCTCCAGGTCATTAAAGCAGGAGGCGGTGTGGACCCGCAGAAGCAACAGGAGCCACTAATGGGCCTCTGATGACTCCACCGTCTATTTCAATACATCAATAAATAATAAGTCAGCTCAATTATTCATTATATATACTTTCCTCCAATTAAAGAAATCCTTGCTGGCTGTTTTTTTTATCTCCATTCCCCTCGCTCCACATTTCTTCTTTCCATGCTGCAGTTTTTAAATGAACCTGTTTTTCTTATTAATAACACTTTCAATCTTCAGCAGGCCGTCTCCTCTGTGCACGACTTCAGAGGGAGATCTGCAGTTTAATCGACACAGGAAGCCGGCCGAGCAGACGGAGCTCCCCCCGACCTTCAGCGAGGTGATCTGTCACTACTACGACCCGACGCCGCCTGACGCCAAAACACCACCATCGGACTGTGACGACCCCACAACCACCGCCGGCCTCGTTCATGCACGGCCTGCTCCGACCTCCAGACACGAGGAGTCACAGAGAGACTGATACTTTTGATTTGATTGTGAGACGTTGGAATGAAGGTAAAAACCGTCTAAATAAAGGACCTGAATCTTAACGCTGAGATGATCTATGAACAAAGACGCTTTGAAGAACATGACGTATGTGGAAGAAACAAACATGACACGATATCTAAAGTGTCTTTCTTATGTAAACAAGTGCTCTGCTGTCGGGCTCTTTTAGTGATTGCACTGAGAAGCAGACGCCTGAAGACATTTCTGCACTTTGGCTCTGAGTTCATTAACAGTTATGGCTACTGGGCCTCCAAGGAGAACTACATGAAGGAGGAGCTACAGTTAAGAGAGAAGGTCGTTCCTTTGGGTTTGATCCGTTCGACCGCCCGTCACACAAACACGATCGTCTGAGCGTCGAGGTTAATCCAGACGAGTTAAATCAGAGGAAAAGTTTCTCTACAGACAACAGTTTGGATTCCCCTCCTCCTGTTTGAACGTTTCTGCTCGTACAAACCAGACTGTCAGTCACTTGACTCCACCCACTTTCCGCTTCCTAAAATATCAACTTTACGTTTGCGTCTTAATGTTCTCGATCCCGGCGTCTCACCGGCACCGCAAACAATGGCAGGGTCCTTGTCGGCGACGACAGCTCCGGCTCGGGCTCAGAGTTCGTGGTCAGGAGGTCGTCGACCTTGTCTGCGAGGCGCTCCGAGGGCAGCGACAGGTCCTGACACACCTCGTACGAGCACTTCCTCTTCTGGAGGGCCTCCGCTCGGACGGCCAGAGAGCGCGCGCACACCGTCAGGAGCACGATGAGCGTGCCCAGGAGGAGCGACACCATCGGCCAGAGGACGCAGTGGAGCAGGACGCTGGTGTCGTGAGAACGCCGCCACAGAACGTCGTCTGGCCTGAAATCACAA
>NC_083633.1:21135063-21185063 GCF_963584025.1 Labrus mixtus | reverse complement strand
CACACACACACACACACACACACACACACACACACACACACACACACACACACACACACACACACACACACACACACACACACGTGGCGTCAGCTGTGATGTGTTCACTGTCAGCTGTTGGTTAATGGAGCTTCTTTCACTCACACGTTTAGAGTTTTGTTGCGTCTCATTCGATCTATTTCTGTTCAGCTCTCGACTTGAAACAGCTGAACAGAAAATAAACAACCTGCTGACGTTCATCCAATGAAAAACATTGAATTCATAAGATCGATGCTGCGCTGACATTTTATCTTTGTGTGTTTCCACAATCAGCTTTATAAACTCTGACTCATCTCATCGTCCTCAGGAAACCATTTAAGAAACCAGTTTAACAACTTTTCTATATTTCCTCAGGTGAGATGTAAACCTGCAGATATTAATAACAAATGTTTGTTATTGTTGTTGTTGTTGTTGTTGTAGTTTCATTCAGCCGCCACTACGGCGGCTGAATGAAACTACGGAAACTACGGATACGACTTGCGAGTTACCTTTGGGTTGAGGACCAGCTGCTGCTCGTCAAAGTGCAGCAGAGCGACAGAGTTGGACTCCGAGTTGTTGACAAAGATCTGCAGGCAGGGATAGAGAGACGTCCCCTTACAGTCCGTACCGCACGTGAACACGCACTCGAACATCTCCTCGGGACGCAACACCGACACCACCTGCAGAGAGAAAATACATTTAAAGATGGAGTCAGCTGGCTGGTTCCTTCAAAATAAAATACAGACTTCTCCTTCAAAATAAAATCCAGACTTCTCCTAAAGTGAAGCTGCTCCATTGTCCCTTCTGGGCCTCCGTACATGTGTGGTGGTGACTGTGTCTGCAGAGACTCTGTCCTCTGACTGGATTTTACTGTTCTGCTTTGTGACGGTTGACTCTGGATGTTTGTGGGCGGAGCTGGTGTGTTTCCTCCAGCCAATGAGAGCGCAGCAGGTGAGTTTAGGAGTGGATACAATTCAGTGATTGGACGCTATTCAAACGGACGTGGACGTAGCGTTAAAGAAGAGAAAATATAATGAGAGTGAGGAGAAACACCAAGTGGATAAAGCTCGTTCTAAAACGAGGGTGAACCTTGTGTTGTCTTTTACCCGTGGACGTGGAGTTGGTCTACTTCCTGTTGGACAGGAAGGTGACAAACACCGGCGGTTAGCTTGTGCTAGCGTGTGTTAGCTTCCAGTGTAGCTACAAGCAGTAAACGTACACACTACGTCCTGCAGGGGGCGGGGCTTCTGGGGGTGATGAGCCCAGGAGGAGGGGCCTAGTTTAAATGTTGTGTTGTGTCGTTTGCACTCTAGGACCTTTTTCAAATCTTGACATTTTCAGGCCCCCAAAACGCTGTTGTCGTGTAAACGAAAAACCAGAACGTTTTCAGCCTATAATGTTGGCAACCAGTTATTTTACAGTTTCTCTTCTTCATGTCACATTTGTTTGAGTCGTTAAATGTTGATATCGTGAATCCATCCTTTGTTTTCCCTGGAGTGAGATATGTCTTCATCACTCAGGACGTCACACAGTCTGATGTGAACCTGTGGATCAGTGAACGACTGAGCGCGCTCTCACACCGCCTCGTGAGCTTGGATGATTTAGGAACACAAACAGACGGCGTCCACTCTCTGTAATGCGCAGACATTATTCCAGGACGATGCAATAAGCTAACAGCAGAAATAAATCAAGCTGGGAAGAATTCATCATCGACGCTAAAGAGCGTTGGCAGGAGGGGCCGGCTGCATGGCGGCCTGTGATTCATGTCATGAAAGTCGGCTGTGCCAACGCTTTGAATAACCACAGAGGAAAGAGACGCAGACTGAAAGAAGCGAGCGTGCTGCAGGCCGACGAACCTGCTCTGTAACGATGACCGGGAACATTTGGTTAAAAAAAAAAAAAGGCCGTAAAATAAAGAGGCTTTTTAACTTTCTGTCAGTCCTGAAGTGACGTCATGAGAAGTCTGCTTTGACCCGGTCGTCGTTTATATTTGATCATAAAAGGAAACAGAGCTGTATTAGAGGGTAGTGGAGGATTCTCTCACTTAAACATCTGACTGAAGGTTTCTGTCACTTTAAAAGCTTTTAATTAAACTGCAGTTTAGATCTCATCCGCGGTGGTCGACTTCCTTTTGCTGAACCTGATGAATCGCTAAATACAATCACGGACGTGTGCATCGATTCAGACGCTCATAGAATCATCCTGCGATCCTAAATCTGCAGATTATGAAACTGAACACGAGACCCTCTGACTCAACGCTCTCACAGAACCCTGAGAGGTGCTAACGAAGCTCCTCGTTTACTTTAATTAGAGGTTAGTACAGTAAGTGTTGTTAGAGAGAAAAAAAGAACAGGATGTCACTTTAAAACACTTCTAATGTGAAAAGAAAAAAGGAGCCCAGAGTCGTCTGGTGTTTCTCGTGTGTAACCTAAAGTTTCTTCACTCGATCAAAACAATCAACTGGAGATCATCAACCAAGAGGGGAACCTACTGTTTCATCTTTTGATGCTCACTGACAAAGCTGCTGTATTTCACACGCTGTAAATCTGAATGTTTGAAGTCTGAGTGACGTCCCCCGTCTGTCCCTGCAGGGGGCGCTGGAGTCCCATCGATGGCGGTCTCCATGCTGGAAATGCTGTCTCAGTCTAACTTTCAGTCAACCTAACGACAGGCTGAGAGCTGGAGCTGAGGCGGGTTTTAAACCTCCTGACAAACCGTTACACCGCGCCCACCTGTCAATCAGGTCAGCTACACGCCTTATTGTGAATAACTCTTATCCTTCATCAAATCAAAACTGATGAGTCATCAAAACATTCACCCCCCGTACAGTGTGTGTCCATCGAGACATGAGCTAATCACACCTATTTGGTTTTTTGAACCAGGCTGTAAACATGTTAATCTCTGCTGTAAAAACAGGCTTTTTAGAATGGGTGTGTATGTGACTTCCTGTGTTCCTGCAGCCAGCCTCTAGTGGACACTCCAGGAACTACAGGATTTTACACTTCAGCATCTGCCCCAGTTATCATTGCTGCTTGGCTGGGTGCCACAAACTGCCTCAACATCAAGTTCACAAAAGTCAACTAACCGCACATTCCTCTGCCCTGACCTCCTCCGACAGTTATCATAAATCAGCAGGAATATAAAGAGATGACTCTAAGATGATGAAAAAAAAGGACAGCCACGTGTGGTTTCTCTGACAGTTCGTCGCGTGATTGACGGCTGAGTGCGAGCAGTCAGATCAAACAGCGTGATCACCTTCGCCGTCTGTCAGTCACTGATACAACTGATCGTGTGTCACTGATTGGCTCATTTATCACCTCATTCTGCACGGGAGGCTGCAGGAGATTAACACACGTTATCACACGTTCTCATCGGGTTTCTGCCGCCTCTCAGTGCAACGCCATAACTTTGAATCCTCTTGCTTTGATACTTAATTTACCGTAATTTCATACATTTTCCATTTATCTCAGTTTCTTTGCATTTAACCCTCACACGTCTTATATTATATATTATGTTATTGTAGACTTCATGTTTTGGTATTTCACTTATATTTAATGCAGATATTTCATTTTTATAACGTAAATTAGGTGCTATAATTTCCTCTATAAAAAATACAGGAAGTAGCCAGTGGGCGACACTAATACAAATATCCCAACTAAGATTAAAAATGAAAAGTAGGCTATTCAATTAGATCTTAAGAAACTTTATTTTTTTTATTTAAGTATAACTCCACTCAATGTAAAAAATACTTGGGATAAATTAACTACGACCAGTAACCATTGGACTACTACAGGCTCAACCTTTGGGTCCTGACCCCAAATGGGGTCCCCTCAAATTTCTAATAATTGATCAGAATAAAAATGAAAAAGCTTTTTGTGTTTTGGATTTCTGGCCAAGAGTTTTGTGAAGTCAAAGTTTGGTCACAAACCAAAAACGGTTAGGCTACTGAGTAACTACAAAGAAACACATTTACACCGTGCACAAGTCCAAAGCAGATTTCCCCAGGAGGCGATAATATCGTAACTTAACATATCGTAACTCAACATATTGTAACTCAACATATCGTAACTTAACATATCGTAACTCAACATATCGTAACTCAACATATTGTAACTTAACATATCGTAACTCAACATATCGTAACTCAACATATTGTAACTTAACATATCGTAACTCAACATATCGTAACTCAACATATTGTAACTTAACATATCGTAACTCAACATATCGTAACTCAACATATTGTAACTTAACATATCGTAACTCAACATATCGTAACTCAACATATTGTAACTTAACATATCGTAACTCAACATATTGTAACTTAACATATCGTAACTCAACATATCGTAACTTAACATATCGTATCATGTATCGCATCGTAAGGTAACGTAACGTCACATCACGTAACAAATCCTACTTATTTTTAAACTAACTTTTGCTCTTAATGACACACATAACAACATATCTGTAGGCCTAATCTAAGTTGGACAAAAATGGCAACGCTTGGAAAAATGCTCGTAACCATGGTGATAAAAAATAGTCGAATATTCAAAACACAAACGTAAATTTCCATAAAAAGTTCAACGACCGTTAACAGTGAAAGTGCTCAACATAAAGATAAAAGTGGAGTATTTAACTTCTGTTTCAACTTCTTCTAAAACAGTACTACATTTATAAACTCATACTTTAACAACAACAAACTGCCACACTTTATAAACTACAACCGGTAACACAAAGTACCGACTACAGCTCCGGGGCTCCGGCAGACACCGGGAGCTCCTCGGATGTCGTGACCGGGCTCACCGTGCAGTTGGCCGGCTTGCTCTGCAGACTCTGCAGGGTCGGGCTGAGCCAGCAGAAGCCGAGGATGAAGAGGCTGAGGATCCCGCAGGCGATCAGGAACAAGCCCAGCCGGATGCTCTTGTCCTCGGCCTCGGAGTACTCGTACGACACCCGGATCTTCGCCATGGCAGCCCCGCGGAGACCGAGATCTCCGCCGGCATGGAGAGGAGCACCGGAGCGGAGGAGGCGGAGGATGGATGGTGGGAAGATGATGAAGGAGGAGGAGGAGGAGGAGGAGGCGGTGTTTGCTGCTGTTGCTGCTGCCGAGGAAGAACTGTTGTGTTTAAACACCGGCTGCTTTCTGTCTCTAAATCTGTTTCATCTCCCTCCGGCTTCATGTATCCTCCCCCCTCATCTTCCTCCCTCCCTCCCCTCCTCTACCTCTCTCTATTTCATACTCTACTACTCACTCTATTTATCCCGTTTCACCTCCTCATTTCTCACTTTGGACATTTTAATTATCTTTCTCCAGAGCTGTAAGAAGTAAAGTCAAACTTAGAAAGTCCTGTGTAGACTAATACTGTCTTTTTACACTTTTTAAACTTCAAATCAAAGCCCATCCATATTTAAAGTCCATTCCCTTCATCACTAGCCTGGTGTTCAAGTTAGTTTTTGACATTTAAAAAGCAGGTTTTAATCAGAGGCCCTTATGCATTTAGTGTTGAAATAGTTTGCGGGTCAAAAATATGAAGAAAAAGTAACAAGACAAAAAATAAAGATTTAAAACATCCATCCAAGAAAGACAGAAAAGTGCTACGATAGTGAGCATGCAAAGATAGAACTGGCACGATACGCAATCAGACCGCTCTTAGCCCCCTGCTGGACGTTTTAAAGAATGCAGGTTCATTCTGCAGGCTGTGTGGTGAAGCTCTCTCTCTCTCTCTCTCTGCAGGTTGAGTGATGCTCGCTCGCCCTGCCAGCCTCATGTCTCCGTCTAGATTTGTGTTTCATTTCAGCCGGTTTATTCTCCGACTGTTCCACGCCGCATGAGGTAATCCTCTTAACTCACGCCGTCATTGACTTCCTCTGATTCTCTGCACACAAATATCTGAAAAAGCCGCCACAGGCTACATAACCGGGCTCGCTGATGAAATAAATACTACAGGTAATCCAACTCTGCATTATCTCCATTAATGAGCCCTCCATCCTCCAGCTGGACGCCATTAGTACGCGTTTTTGGAAAATGAGGCTCACATAGTCCTGCTTTTGAACCGCGTGTATGTGTAGACAACCTGCTGTCAGTACCTGTGGTCACTTCCTGTCAGTACCTGTGGTCACTTCCTGTCAGTACCTGTGGTCACTTCCTGTCAGTACCTCTGGTTACTTCCTGTCACCACTTCTGGTCACTTCCTGTCAGTACCTCTGGTCAGTTAAAGCTGTTTGTTTGCACTTCCTGTTGTTGGCGTCTGACGAATGAAAAGTAGAAATGCAGCATGTTATTGTTTTTATTATTTATCTTTCCATTATCCTCTTCATCGTCTGTAACCTTGTCTACAGTTTATCGTCTTTAATGTTCTTCATTGCCTTCTGTTTATGGATCGATAGTTTCATTTATTGTGTGTGTGTGTGTGTGTGTGTGTGTGTGTGTGTGTGTGTGTGTGTGTCTGTGTGTGTGTGTGTGTGTGTGTGTGTGTGTGTCGTCTGGAAAATGGCCCCCGAGGACTAAATGATCAATGAGCTGACTGAGCTGTATTGATCTCTCTCCTGCTCGACCTGCAGTGAAGAATCAGTGAAAAACACACACCTGTTGATGAGCCACACACACACACACACACACACACACACACACACACAGACACACACACACACACACACACACACACACACACACACACACACACACACACAGACACACACACACACACACACACAGACACACACACACACACACACACACACACACACACACACACAGACACACACACACACACACACACACACACACACACACAGCAGTATATAATTTAGGTCAGGTACAATCACTTCTGTCTGAACCACTTCTCTTGACCCGCTTCCATCGCTGCAACACCTGTTGACCTGATAACTGCTCTCATATCTGACAAACCGAGGGGCGTCCAAAACGGCCGTGTGGGGGCGTGTCTTAAAAGCGCCTACCTTCTCTGGTCCAAACAAATCCAGAGCATTCAGGAGCAGAATCTAAAGTTAGAAGGAGGACATACTGGCTGCTGCATTGTTGTCAGAGAAGGCCTTTAAGGCTGGGTGCACACTAGAAGATTAAAGAACCAATTTCGGGGTCCGATATGACCCCCTCCTCTCCAAAAGATTGGGGGGCGTGGCCCACTTCGATGCTTGTTGCACACGATTATTAGTCTAACAATCCTCAAGTGTTCGGTCTCAATATGATTATTTCAATGCTACCAAAAATACCCAGGTCGGGCTGCTTCCAGCAGACTGAGTCCTGTTCTTAAATCAGATGGTCGATTAGGTAAATTAATAAAGTACAAATATAAACCTTTTAAAATCACTAAGCCTGGAGGGTAGAGCGCTCTCTCTCTCTCTCGGTGCTGCAGCTCGTCGCAGCCTGTTGCATAAATGTAAAGCGCTGAGAGGCTGCAGAATAAAGCCTCAGCATTATGCATTGGTAATCAGGGAGGCATGTGGCAGGATTATTATCATCTCTGCAGATCAAAAGATTACAAATAATAACGGACATCAGCGTGGACGAACACGGAGGCCACGTGTCCCCGCAGAGCGCTCGCACAGAAAACAAGGCAAACAGAGAATTATCACCAAACTGCACGCAGAAAATCAAGCACGATGAGGAAATGTGAGATATGTCTGCTGATGCATTGGTTTGATAGCATGCTGCTTCAACAGTTGGTTTCCTCTCTGAGAGGGGGTTTTGTTTTTGTTTTTATGGAAATAAAAGGAAAAAGATCATAAAGAGGGCGTCGTCAGCCTCAGAGCAGCACTCGGGCGATGCGATTATGCAGCTCAATATTTGCTCCTGCTGTCCCAGAATAACAGAAGCGGTGCTGGAGCTGCAGAGGCAACATTTGGCTCAACAATCCCAGCATCAACAGAGAGAGGACTGCAGCCTGGAATATCCCTCATTATGGAGGCGAGGGCAGATGGAGCTGATGGACAAAAAGCATCAGAGTGAATGTGCAGCCTCTCTGTGTTTCAGTCTGAAGGTTTAAGGCTACACATTATTTCTTCACTCAAACAAGCAGCTGCTGTCTTGTTGTTGAAATGCTGTCAACATATTTTGAGATCACAGAACATGTAAGAAGCTTTTAAACATAAATAAAGTTACACAACTTCTTCTGAATAGTTTCTGTGTTTCTAAAGATTTTAGTTTCTATCATCTGAATCAAGTGTTTCACATCTTTTGTCTCTATTAAAGGTCACATATCCTCCTCTTCTTCAGTTTAAATAAGTCTCAGAGCTCCTCAAAACATGTGTGTGAAGTTTCTTGTTCTAAATCCACTCTGATCCTGTATTTGATCATGTCTATAAACCCCTCTATTTCAGCCCTGCTCAGAACAGACTGTTTCTGTGTCTGTACCTTTAAATATGTAAATGAGTTGTGTCTGACCACGCCCCCTCTCTAGAAAGGCTTGGGTGTCTCGGTCTTTCTTGCTCCATGTCCTATTGTTTACGGTGAGAAGGCAGACTCAGAGGGCAGAACAAACACCTAGCTGTGGGAGTGTCACCCACCTGGGGGAGGGGCTACTGCCCTTTGTGATGTCATGAAGGGAAAATCTCCAAACGGCCTGTTTGAGCACACATTTTCTGAAAAGTGGAGCAGGTAAAAGACGGAGAGGATGGACTTTTCTCATCATTGGGGGGGGGTTTGTAGATGGAGTAGAGGAACATGGAGAAGAGGATTTTAAAGAATATGTGACCTTTGAGTACATTATTAGCATAAATCGCACAATTTTTCAATAATCATTGAGTGTAGGACCTGAGGTATGACTGGAACTGTTCATGGTTAATTAATGTAGGGGAATTTTCAGCTTCAAAAAACATTTATTTTTTTGTAATTTATTAATTGAACATATTTATGTTTGGGATTGTTGATCGTTAATATAAGACAAGTGATGTCATTGTTGACAAATGTTTTAATGTCTTCTTTTTACATTTGATGGAGCTGACAGGTCGGTGTCATAGGTTCAGACTTTCTCACGGCTGTACCTTTGCTTGCATTGTGTTTTATTGATATGTATGTGTGTTAATATGCAGAGTTTGTCTTACAATCCTTCTTGCATGTCGTTTAGTTAGTCTTTTCTGAACAACAGTTATGTAACAGAGAGCTCGTCTAAAATAAAGTGTAACAAAGAGTGTGAGAGTGAGTGGGCGAAGGTGCAAAAATGAAACAGAATCTTCTTTTTATTTATTTTTTATTTGTCTCCGGCTCCTCTCACGGCTATAAAAGTTTGTTAGTTTTATATCTCACTTTTTGTTTTTATCTGTTTTTAAATGCTGATTTGTTAAAGTGAAGTCAAAATGTTTGATAACATTTTCCATGGAGCTCAACACGTAAATTAAAGATTTGCATATTTCTCTTTTTCTGAGCAAAATCAGCTCCGGTTCTTTTCCTCCGCTGAGCTCTGCAGCAGATTTTTATCACCACATAAAATCTTTATAGCTCTCACCTGAAAGCTGTACTGTGTTGGTATATTTGTTTACAGTGTGTGTGTGTGTGTGTGTGTGTGTGTGTGTCTGTGTGTGTACCTCTGGGCTCCTCTTTCTGCAGGTTTGTGTCTCCATTAAACTCTCCTTCCTTCCCTCTGTCTTCACACTCAGCTGTAAAGGAATGTGAATAAAACATGAAAAGTTTGATTAAATTTTGAACAAAATGCAAAAACACCAACATAACTGTATCTGCTTCATTAAACTCAACATAAATAACTTCTGTAGTTCTGTAGCATCAGATTTCTTTCGGTCCCATTGAACTGCTTGCTGATCTTCATTAAGCATGTGGCGCCCTCTTGTGGACCAGCTCCTGAAACACAGCTGACAAAACCACCTCACTAAGGCCATGTTCACACTTGACTTCTTTTTTCAACTGCCAGAGCCTTTTTTACATACAAGCCGATGGAAAAATGAAAAAGGATGACGCCTTTTTCAGTTGAATTATTTCAACTTCAATCGCTGGGTGACGTCAAGCGGCTTTCTGACAGCTGACCAATCAGGACGAGTAGTAACCTACGTCCCGAGTTACCTGTGCCCAAAAACGACAAACTTCCACCATGTGTGTATTGCGTGTCCGCTCCGGTCCGTTATGGGTCAGTGCACCCTCATCCATCAACACCCACCGGCTGTGTTCTCAGTCCGCAGCACGGAGAGCACAGCCGGACAGCTGGAGTATGAAGACAAAGGAGTTTCCGTGGTAATTCAACAGATTCACTGGCGACAGCACGAGATAATACGATGTTCGTGGTATAAAACTCAAAACAAACCTTATAAACACATAAACACACAAACAGTGGTTTTTCTGAACCGTCAAAACGGAGAGTTTTATTCTGAAAATAAATGTTTTAATGTTGTATCGGTGTCTGACTTCCCGTCCCGCTTGTTCTTTTCTGTTCTAAATTGATGCGTGGTGCTCCGGCGCGGTTGCTCCGCAGACTAGATCCCGTTGTTATGGTTACAGAACACGCTCACATAAGCGCTCAAAAGGCGCTGAAAGCAGCGCTTTTTTTCTGAAAAAAGAAGTCAAGTGTGAACACAGCCTAACCCTTTACCGGCTTCCTCTTCAGCTTAACTCACCTCTGAGATTTGAAGCTGCTTTTTTTTATTTAACCTATCAAATCAAAATCAACGTTTAATCGCATCTCATTCTCCAGTCCAAACTTTTGATGTGAACGCTCATTTCTGTCTGAAAGAAGGCAAATCAGTTACTAAAGACCCATGCAGAGCTGGATAAACACTGAAGCTTCAGAGTCCACCACATGGTGACCTGAGTGAGCATGGACTCTAGAGAGGAGGGGGGGGGGGGACAGCTCTCTATGATGTTTAGAATTTAGACTGCAGTACCCATTTTAACCACTAGGGGTAAGTAACATATGTTTTTGTTTCTGCCTGCACCGCCATGGTACCTCCTCTGAAGCAGGAGCTTTAAAGGTTCCTCTAAACCGGTTCTAGGAACTAAAATAGTTCATAGTTTCTGCGGTGGGGAGCCACTAAAAAAGGGGGCAGAGTTCCAAAAGTTCCTGTGGTCCGAAAAAGGCTGTTATTATCAAAATATTTCAGAAACTTTTCCCTCAAAAAAAACAAACCTGCATTTCTCAAAATGAATCAAACAAGTGAAATAATAAGCAGTCCAGACTCCTGGCTCAGTTTCATTACCAGAATATTTATTATTTTATTCTTTTTCCTATTAAAACACTAGCTGCCATATTTAATAAAACAGCCAACGGCCAAGTGCCTCAGTCCACATCCTCCAATCAAATCTCCTCCAAGGGGGTCACATGGGGGGGGGGGGGGGGGGGGGGGGGGGGCGTGTCCTTGGCTTCTGATGCTGGGCCATGTAGTCGCGGTACCAGTCCGTCGTTGGTGCTAGAAGGTGATTGGTTGTTGTCGGCCGTGGTCCCCTGTTTGACGTCTCCATTGGTCTCCGTGGTAACGGGAAATCTAAGTATTGCATCGGTTAACTGGTGGACAGCAGCGGGACATCTCCTCGTTTCAGGACGTGTTTCTCTTTTTTGTTTTTCCTAATTTTTCTTAAAAATACTGCCGTGTATGAATGTATATATATTCAAATATATACACACATATCTGTTCATTGGTGCCTCCTGGAGGAAAACTAAAAATAAAGCAAATGAAATAATTTTTAATATTTTGACTTAAATTTGGATTTTTTTCGGGTTTATTTTTTTTGTTTTTACTTTAAAAAGGAAAGGGTTTTACAATTTGGGAGAAGCCATATATCACTTTCTTCCTGAGACATACGTGAGAAGATTGATACCAAACTCATGTATGTTCATGAAATATGAAGCTACTGCTAGCAGCTGTTTAGCTTAGCCTAGCTTAGCATAACAACTGGAAACAGTTTGTCTGGCTCTGTAAAAAGGAAACAAAACCACCCAACAGCATCTCTACACAAAATGTACATGTTTGTACCTCGTTTGTTAACTGAAATATTGGCTTATGTGTTAAATGAAAATGTCTTCATGCTAAGCTAAGCTAAGCATCTCTTTGTAAGCTATTTTACCATCTATGTCTCTGAAAGAAAGTGAACAAGTGTGTTCCTCAAACTGTGAAACTTCTCCTTAAGGATCCAGAGGGAGGTCGCCCCAGCCGTCTGATTGGATTGACTGTTGCCGGGTAGAAAATATACAGTCTCCTCATTACGTGGGAGTTCAACTCAAAGAAAGAATAAAATACCAAAAGTGGAGGAACGGGACGCTCCACTGGCGGAGCAGGGGAGGGGAAATGTTGGAATAAAAACAGAGAAAACAAAGGCGGAAAATAAGATGTAGGAATCTGTGAGATGTCAGGAAAAAAGGAAGTGCTAACGTTTTAATGCAACTTATAAAATATAATCCTGCTTTTCCTTTTTCTTTCCTTACACACTTTTAATTTAGTTCATGGAGAGCAAGTCTGATCATTCTAGGTTAATATTTTATGCCTAGTCAAATCTTTCTGTTCTGCAGCAGTTCATTTTTAAATGTAGACATCAATCATGATTGTAGAATATTACTATATTTTTTTAAAGGCAGAGTCAGCAGCTTTTTCCTAAAAAATAAAATCCAGTCTTCTCCTAAAGTGAAGCTGCTCCATTGTCCCTTCTGGGCCTCCGTACATGTGTGGTGGTGACTGTGTCTGCAGAGACTCTGTCCTCTGACTGGATTTTACTGTTCTGCTTTGTTCTGGTTGACTTGGGACGTTTCTGGGCGGAGCTGGTGTGTTTCCTCCAGCCAATGAGAGCGCAGCAGGTGAGTTTAGGAGTGGACACAATTCAGTGATTGGACGAGATTCAAACAGACGTGGACTTCGCGGCAAAGAGAAAATATAATGAGAGTGAGGAGAAACACCAAGTTGATAAAGCTCGTTCTGAAACGAGGGTGAACCTTCTGTTGTCTTTTACCCGTGGACGTGGAGTTGGTCTACTTCCTGCTGGACAGGAAGGTGATGAACACAGGCGGTTAGCTTGTGCTAGCTTGCAGTGTAGCTACAAGCAGTAAAGGTACACACTACATCCTGCAGGGAGTGAGATCTTCTGGGGGAGATAAGCTGAGGAGGAGGGGCCATGTTTGAATGTTCTGTTTACAAACTGCAGTGAAAAATGCTGCTGACTCTATCTTTAATGATTTGAATATTTTAGAGCTGAAATGAGGGAAAAACTTCCCTAAAAGCTCTATTTCTTCTGTAATATGTTACATTTTTGGCATTTCTCCGTTTTAAATCAAAGTAAACCAAATTGAAAATGGAGTAACGCCTCTTACTGCCTGTTGACAATGAGAGCCGGTTTAAAGATGACTGACTAATCCAAATTTGGATCAGAATTTACCGAGCTTTAAGAACCTGCTCTTTCTGGCTGTTAAAATTCAAAAAGTGGATAAAAAAGGAGCTTACGTCTCAGGTGTGGCCACATAACATCCAACAAAGCGAGAAAGGATATTTTTCTTCTTTTATTATGAAATAGTGCTACAATGTACATTGCATGTCCTCTCCTGACTCTCGGCTGTCTGCTGATGTGTGTTCTGACGCTGGGAAAAGAAACCTGGTAAAATAAAGAGAAGAAGAATACTTCCTGCCAGAGGTGGGAGGTGAGACACAGAGTGTGAAATAATTATCCATCCGGACTGGTGATTTAATTCTGAGTTAAAATCGGGGTCTTCTTTAAAAGCTTCTCTAGACAAAAATAGTCAAATTCTTCAGAGCGAATAGAAAGAGGAATCACTTGATCAGATGGACAGTTATTTACAGAGTGTGTGTCGCTGCGTGTGTGAGCGTGTGTGTGCTGCACAAAACTGAACCAAACTCATGGAGGGAGGAGGAGGAGGAGGAGGAGGGTAAAATAAAAAAATAATGAGGTAAAGAACAAACAGAAATCTGAAAAGTTAAAATCATAAAGTCTATCCAGTAAAGAGGAGGAGGCGGGACATCCTCTCCCATCCCGAGTCCTGATTGGCCAGATTCACTTTAGAATGTGTGGAGATGGGGGGGAAAAACCTAGAGGGGTGGTGATGACGATGATGAGCCAGGAGGGCCAATGGCAGGCAGGCAGGAGGAGGTAGAGCCAATCAGAAGGCCTGCTGGGCAGGATTGTAGTTGAATGTGGAGGGAACGTGAGGTCGCTCTTCTAGCTTGTCGTATTCCAGATGAAACTCCTGAAATCAACGAACAAAGAGTCACATTTTGTACGTATATGTTTAAGTTTGAAACTGGACTCACTAGAACCCGTTTCCACCAAGCGCTCCGGTACGGTTCAGTACGGTAAACCCTGATCTTGTGTTTCCACAGCCGACGATACCCTTACTTTGTAGACTCATCATCAATCTAAAAGTATTAAACAGTTTGATGACCTTATGTGTATCATAAATCCAGCGGTGATCCCAGGTGTGTGTGTGTGTGTGTGTGTGTGTGTGTGTGTGTGTGTTTTGGGCTCTCACCTTGGCCACCTTCCTCCAGTTGAGGCAGTCGAAGAAGTAGTAGGTCCCTCTCTCGTAGGCGTTGGTCTTCAGCGTGGGCTCCATCCCCGGGGCCCGGGTGATCCAAACCCGCTCCTCTTTGTGGTACCTCCAGTCCCTGTTAAACCTGGTCATGCACACGCACACGCAGGTAAATAACAGCTCCCCTGTACGCCTGACTGCTGACATCGTCACATGGGGGAGGAAGTGATTCCAGCTGTACCAAACGTCTGAATCCAAACAGCCACATGAAAGCTAAGTTCTCTCAGATAAAATCCAGTTTTATCCGAAGTCCATCTTAAAATGTGGACAACAAAGAATCTGTGTAATGCTGAGGCTTTACTCTTTTATTGGAAGTCTATGAACATCTTCTCTCTGCTGGTTTAAGAGGAAGTCTTTGGAGGACAAGAACTGTCTAAACTTTGTTTAAGTCTGTCACAAGATTATTGGAGTCCATCTCTCAGACTCCCTGTGGAAGAAATGTGTCATTAAAAAAGCCAGAGGGATTTTAATGGTGATTTCACACTTCTGATATCTGCAGACTGAGCTGCATGCGTGAACAGCTGAATGTTCTGTCTGACTTTATCCAGAGTTTCTCCTCCAGCCTCCTCGTATTTATTCTGCAGAAAGTCAGAGTGAGCTGATGTGAGAACACAGCTGTGAGCTAACAGGCGAGTTGGTTGTAGCTTCCTCACTTTGGAAGTATTTTAACGTTCTAAATTGACTTTGAACTCAATCTTGAGGACTGAAAGCCAGAGACTCGACTGGTTGTCACTGACATGTTTGTTTCTGTTCTGGAATGACTGAATGTACGACAGTGTGTGATGTGAGCGCGACAAAAACAAAATGTGTCCTTACAGTTCTACTGCAGCCAGGAGTTGTAGTAGGTCTCCTCCGTTCATATAGTAGAGATAAAACAGCAGATCTTCCCCATACCGAGACAGTTTGATAGCTGCTAACTGCAGACGTAGAAAACACACACAGAGTTAAACGTCTGATGAAGCTCAAGCCCGACAATCACAAACTTTAAGCAGAACAACAGGACTAAAGGTGTGTGTGGTTGGTACCTTGTCCCTTATGTGGATGTTGGTTAAATACTCTGAGGGGACGTGGAAGTCTGCAGGAAGAGAAGGAAAAACACTGTAAAGTCTGCACAGAGGCGTCTTCAGCATGTGTGGATATATGGGGCGACTTTACAGAAATCTACGAGTGTTCAAAGAGATGAATTCAAGTTCATGAACATGTGAAGAGACGAGACTCACCGATGTCCTGCGGTCGACACGGAGCCGACGCCCACGGAGACGCAAACTTAGGATACAGATTCCTGAGAGAAAAACAGAAAGAAGAAAAAAAGATTCTTAACGTGCCCTGATGTGATTTTTCTTTGGAGTGACGCTGCGTCGCACATCATAACCGATGTGTCAGATCCACTCGTCAATCATTTTCAAATCGAGATCGAGCTTTGGCACGGTACGAGACAACTTGGCCTAGTGTGTGAGCACTATAACTTAAGAGTTGGAAACTGTCCTGAACACTTTACAGACTGAAAATAGACAATTAAAAAGATGTTGATTTTAACGTGTGTGTGTGTGTGAGTGTGAGTGTGTGTGTGTGTGAGTCGTACTCGGGTGAGTTGAGGTTGAGTCCGAGCGTGGTGAGGTCGGAGCCCAGCGCCAGGTGCACCATGCCAGGATCCGTCTCTGCCGCCCGGATGAACGTCAGCAAGCCGATCATCCCAAACTGGTCCGTTACCATGCCGACCGGTATGTTGGTCACACGGCCTGGGACACAGAGGTGAAGCGTTAGCATCATTCGGACTAGTTTCATTATTTTGATTTTGTGTGTGTGTGTCTATTTGGCGTCTCACCGTCAGGAAGCACCTGAATCCCTTTCTTCTGCTGGTTGTTGTTGCTCGGTGCGGAGCTCTTATCGCCCGGAAACTTTGGACCGTCTGAGTTGGAGGTGGACTTTCCTGATGAGTTCAGATTCTGAGTGGACAAAAAAATAACGGTGAAAAAAGCAGAATGAAAGCACCGCATGAACAAGGACATGAGAACATGAGCGAGAAAAGTAGAGGAGAGAGGAGAGGAGAGGAGGAGATGAGAGGAGGAGAAGAGAGGAGAGGAGAGATGAGAGGAGAGGAGGAGAGAGGAGAGGAGGAGAGATGAGAGGAGAGGAGAGGAGAGGAGGAGAAGAGAGGAGAGATGAGAGGAGAGGAGGAGAGAGGAGAGGAGAGGAGAGGAGGAGAGATGAGAGGAGAGGAGAGGAGAGGAGAGGAGAGGAGAGAGGAGAGGAGGAGAAGAGAGGAGAGGAGGGAAGAGGAGAGATGAGAGGAGGGGAGAGGAGAGAGGAGAGAAGAGAGGAGAGGAGGGGAGAGGAGAGGAGAAACACAACGTGTCTAACCGTTTTGCTGTCCTCGTTGGTGCTGGTGGGGTCTTTTGTTTGGTAGTTTGGCCCGGGGAGAGCTGGGAAATCCTCGTTATGGATCGAGAAGTCCTGCGACTGCTCACTGGACGGCTTGGTTACCATGCCAACTGAGAAAATTAAAGCAGAGAAGAGAAAGCATCGAGTCATAACGTGATGGAGACACATGTTGGAAATGTAAAATTTGCTAAATCTTCAAACTGTATTTTCAGATTTGTAAAAATAAAGAAAAAAGCACACACAGAGGTTCCTCTCACCGTAGGGAGCCCGACCGGCCAGCGGGTTGAGCAGCGGGGTTGGATTGGAGCCTCCGTCCCTCCGACTTCTGTCTGCTAACGCCGGAAAATCTGACAGGTCCAAACCCGTCACATTTTCACTGCCGTCTGCACGAAAACGACAGGCGAGAAAGGTGTTGGAAAAAGAAGCTCAAATAGAATAACAAAAACCACCGAAAACACAAGAATGTCTTTAGTTTTGTACCTGTGCCATTGAAGATGTTGTTGGAGAGAGAGTTGTTCATGTTGTAGCCTGGATTCCTGTTCACTCCAAAGCCTGACATACTGACACACAGGCGGAGAGAGGCCGGGTCATTCTCAACACTTTGTAGAGTTTGACTCAGAAATCTTACAAAGCAGAAATGAAACTACAGAGACGTACAGTATGTGTGTGTGTGTGTGTGTGTGTGTGTGTGTGTTACCTGTTGATGGTGAAAGGCTGCCGTGCTTGCTGCTGTTTGGGCATCCCGATGATGCTGGGTGACGACCTGCTGGGACTCCCCATGCTGCTCCTCCCCGTCCCGACTCCTCCGGCCCCTCCCCTCTCTACTCCAACTCCTCCCACCATCCCTGGCGACTGACCCGTCGGACCCCCCACCTGCTGGCTGTGGTTCATCACGCTGCGGCTGCTCATGGGCAGAATCCCCCTGTGGAGATGGGGAAAAGAGGGAGCTGTAAAAGCCGAAGAGGAGGAGGAGAAGAAGGAGAAAGTGTATGCTTTTTACCTGCTCGGCGAGGGAGGCGTGTGCATTGTTCCAGTGTTGGGCGTACTGGCGTGACTGGGGAGCTGACTGCCCGATTGGTTCAACCCACTTCGACTTAACTGAGGAGCCGCACTGCTGTTCATCCCACGCATGGGAAACCCCAACGCACCTGAAACAAGGTTAACAGACACGTGGTTATTGGTCTGAATGCTCTGGATTTGTTTGGACCAGAGACGGTAGGCGCTTTTAAGGCGACCCTCACATGGCCGTTTTGGACGCCCCTCGGTTTGTCAGATATGAGAGCAGTTATCAGGTCAACAGGTGTTGCAGCGATGGAAGCGGGCAAGAGAAGTGGTTCAGATAGAAGTGATTGTACCCGACCTAAAAAGCCTCATTTGAAACTTCAAGAAACTTCCTGAGATTTAAATGAGGCTAAAGGCTGATCATGTTTTAGATTTTGTATGAGTAAAGACAACATGAAGGAAGCTCGAGAGAGACTCTGATTATGAGACAGAAACAGATGTTAGAGTGTGTGTGTGTGTGTTCATCTTACTCTGCGGGCCATATAAACTGGCTCCGAGCTGTGACAGTTGACCCGTTGAGGAAGCAGAGGAAGACGCCAGCATCTGAAGACGACATAGACACATAGACATCCATTAACATCAGGCAGGGAAAATAAATAACTAACCTCGTACATTAGTGTGTGACTTTGTCCCAGCAGCTGCTTTGAATCTGAAATCAAAGTTGACTCACGTCTTTGTCAGGGCGGTGTGGAGGGAACATGGACTGTTGGGTGTAGTAGAGGCTGGAGTCGTCCGAGTAGTCGCTCTCTACCCCTCCCTCCATAAACTTCTTCCGGTTAGCACCAAACATACCGCGTGTCACCTGAGAGAGCAGACACAGGGACATGTTTAAACGGAGGAAGCAGCTCCTACTTTCCACACCTGCAGAGTCTCGGGATGCTGTTACAGAAGGAATCTATGCGATCATAAACCTGCAGAGAAATTAATTCTGTAACCATTAAAACCTGCGATCCTCGCCTAATCAAAAGCTGTTTTCACATCTGCACTCCTAAAAATATCTAGATCATTTCAGGAGGACTGTTCCTGAAACCCTCCTGACCTGTTTGTTCACACATGCAGCTCACGGCGGGAGACTATCCCTGTCAGACAGGAGGGGGGGGGGTCTCCTCAGCTAAGACATGACGTAAAAAGAACGACATGGAAGTTTTGGACGAAGCATCAGAGTCCTCCATATGACTCTATAATGAGAATATTTGTCTTTGTATCAATGCTGCGTGTAGCTGAAGAGAATCTCAATGTGAAGTAAAGAGAGGAGAAGAACAAACTGGAGAACAGGAAACATGCAGCAGCAGGTTGATTAGAGCACGGAGATGGTAGAGGTGGCGTGCAGACAGTCTATGGTCGTGCAGCGATCACAGGGAATAAAGCTCACCACCCCCTCCCACTGGCCCCTCCCACTGGCCCCTCCCACTGGCTCCAGGTGAATTCTCCTGATTATATCCTGCTGTGTTCTCACATCAGATCACTCTGACTTTCTGCAGAATAAACACGAGGAGGCTGAAGAGAGAAACATCCAGATGTTTCAGTGATCACATGACGCTCAGAGTGAAAACACTTCAGGAGGATAGTGAAGGTGTGAAAGCTCTAATTCAGCCCTCCTTTCATTGATGCAAAACGCTTATTTCTTTTTATTCTTAAAGTAGTTTTGAATTAAAGTAATGAATAGGTTTAGAATTACTGGAGTTGAGTTTGATCTGATCAGCTTTGTGTATTTTGTTACGCAGGAAAGAAACAATTCTTACTAATTTAATTTAAAGAGAATTTTCATGTATTAATCTTTGTGGCTTATTTTGAGTTTTTATTCCATAATGAAGGTTGTCCACGTTGCGTACCCGTGTTTGTGCTCATGCATGAACCGTACCGTGCCGAAGCAAACCTCTTCCAAGCGTGCCAGGGTCGAGGAAGTGTACCGCGCTTGAGCACTCACGCCAGTCAAACGAACTGGACTGTGAGGGTGAAGTGTGCTTGGGGACGGTACAGATTGCACAAATACATTGGCAACTTTTTCATACCAAAACCTTTTGATATGAAAGTTTAAAGTTCTGTGTGTGCCGCCATACTGACATCACAACGTCTAAAAACTACATTATGGCGTCAGTTTGTTCTAAGCCAATAGAATGAATGCACACATGATTATTTGTCAAATATCAGAATAATTAATTATTTGCGTATTTCTGTCATCTCTGCGTCTTATTTAATCGATTATCGAGACATATTGATCAATATCAAATTGAGTTTAAAATACCCAGCCCTAATCAAAAGCATAAAGACAACATGTTGCTGATGACCAAATCTTTTGTTATGGAAAAGGTTCACGAAGCATCTTCACATGTTTTTGTTCAGTTTACACATTTAGAGCGAGAGGAGCTGAAACGTGGCTCTACAACCTGAAAGTCACCAGAGGAGCTTTGACTGAATCTTTTTATTAAACCACTTCACAACCTGCAGGTCTACCTGACTCAATTCAGACTGAAACCAGATGGAAACCGGGCAGCTGAGACATTTAAAGTGTTGGGAAAATGAATCACACAGTCGTGTAGAAGCATAAATCTGTCCGGATTACTTTTGTTTACTGAAGTATTTTACAGATAGTGATGCTCAGTGAACAGCTAATTACAATTTAATGTATTTTATCATGTAAAGAATACAGTAAGATCGCGTTTTAGTTGGAAACTCTTCTAAACTTTATGCAGCCTGCACACAAACCTGCAAACTAGCTCCAAAGCAACGTTGAAGCTGCGGCAGTGTCGCAAAATGCTAGCTAACGTTAGCCTTTGAAGCTAATGTTAGCTTCGATAATCTTCCCGTTTAACGTTCATTTAAATGAAAGTCTACCCACTGGTTTATACACTGCGATGTGTTATATTGTCTTTTCTGCTAATTAAAGACTAATTAAAAATCCCAACTTTTATCAAATTAACCCGAGAGATGTATAATGTTAGCAGGAGCTACTGCTAACCGACTAGCGCTCTGAGCTAACAGCTAGTTCCATATGAATGCATGGGGGCGTTAGCATAGGAGCTAATGCTCGAGCTGAGCGGCTAACAGCAAAGTGCAGCTCATCAGAGGAGGTTTAAGCAGTCCGAGTTGAATGTGGTAGGTAGATAACTGCGGCTCGTACTCGGTTGTGCAGACAGACCGCCGGTCAGAGGGAACCAGCGGGCACAGGAGGGTTTTTCCTCCGGGTTTGGGCCTGCTGCGCCTCCGTCTCTCACTTCCCCCAAAACAACAACAATAAGAAACGGAACCGGGATGCCTGGCTTGATGCAGATTTATCCGCCCTCTCCCCTTCAAAGTCCGGCACCGTCGTAACGGCAACATGGGAGGAATGTGACGTGAGTGCGGTTGTGGTCGGTCGTTGCTGAGAAAAAGAAATTTAAGGACTAAAAAAGGAGCTTACCGCATCAATCTTTCTTCCCCGCTACAATCCAAGATGGCCGACATCACTTCGCCAATCAACGAGGATGCTGGGATGCCTTTCGCCTCTGACCCCGGAGCCTCCATCACCTCCACTGTTAAACACCTGCTCAACTTCAACCTCTATCATCAACATGATCACTTTAATCTATACAGTTGATGACGTAGGCTGATCAGTATTATATATATTTAATCATCTTATTCATTGCTCTGTTTGTCTCCTCGGTGGTAGAGCTCAGGTTATACACATGAATATGGAGTTTCAGTCATTACCCATTTCTAAATCTGCTCTGACTCACACCATTGATTGATTGACGATATTCATGTCTGATATGCTGCAATTTGTTTCCTGCAAGTGATGTTGAACAGAGGACCCTCCTGTTGGTTAGTACACAGGAGAAGTCTTCAGGTGTTTATACCAGAGGCCATATAACCTCTACTGGACGAGACACTTCAAAATGAAGACTTCTTTAGGCCCCACTGCATCACTGCATCACTGAATCACTGCATCTCTGCATCTCCCTCTTTCCAAGCCCAGCACAGCTTTCTAGTTCTGCTCGAGGTTTCTTGTTGTTCCTCACCACTAACTTTGCTAATTGTTGCTTAGAGCTCATGATGGATTAATGTTGGGTCTTTGTAACCTCATTTAACAATGATAAGGTCTTTTACCTGCTCTTGTGTTAGCCTATATGATATCAACAGAAGGGCCTTACTTTATTTCAAAATAAAAGCAGGGTTGAATTCTAACAGCAAGTACAATACTCTCAGCTTAAGCCATTACAGAAATTAAAAATAAAAGCCGAACAAGTTTTATTTTTAAATGTGAAAAAATGTAATCTTTTGACAGCCATAATTTTATAACCTTCCAACGTAGACTGACCACGAGCTTCCTGAGTGTGAAACGACATCAACCGATGTTTACTACCCCTCAGAATTTTGTTTGTCGGCCTAATTTGAATGCATGCTGGTTTATGTGATTTATGTATAAAGCCTGTGTGTGCTCCTCCAAGTGTCTTCCATCTCATTTCAGACTCTTAGCTGTGAACTTTGCTTTTTTACTTCCTTTATATTTGCCTTGCACCTTAACTGCCTCTGCTTTATCTGGTCTCATGCACTACATCACTTTATTCTATCCATTTTATTCCAGTATTCATACAGTTCTGGTTAATTTATTCCTGTTGTTTCTTATCCATCAGCGCACTACGGTCACTTTATTTATCTCATATTTACCTTTACAGTTATATTGTTTATATTAGTTCTGTTGTTCCATTATTCACCATGCACCTTGTTCTTATTAACTTATCATTTAGTATTTGCCTACTTGCACATAGCTCTGTATATATATATTTATTTCTTGTTTACTGCACATAGTTCTGTTTACATCTGTTAGTCCGATCACTGTCCACTCATATCTCCTCTTTTTATATTTAGTATTTTTAAGTTAAGTTTAAGCTTTAAGTTGTATTTAAATTGACACTTTATATTTAGGTTTAAATGTTTCGTCTACCTGCTCTGTTGTTAATTTACTGCTCTGTGTGTCTTTGAATTGGCCCCCGGGGACAAATAAAGTTTTTTGAATTGAATTGAATTGAATTGAATTGAATCTCTGATTATGTGAAGCACTTTGTAACTGTGTGATTTTAAATGTGCTGAATAAATAAAGATTATTATTGTTATCCACTGTCTCATCAACATTCATCTCTCCACCATTACATGTGCTCTAACACACTTCACGCTACTGATTCCCTGTAACTTCAATGCCTTCTCATATAGCCTATACAATATAGACTACATACATGATAAACAATAGAACAATAAAGAACTAGAATAGAATAGAATAAAAATCCTTTATTGTTATTAATTAGAAATGCTCCTCTTAAAGCGCCCCGGCAACAATCCGCTCCCAATCACATTCAAGTCAGAGAAGAGGGAGGTTGCTGCTTGTTAATAATATGTTCATGTCTGCGGTGAAAATTTAATTTTAGTTTTGAAAGGGTGTGTAGGTGACTTCCGTTTCCGCAGCCAGCCTCTAGTGGACACTCAAGGAACTGCAAGAATTTGCACTTTAGCATTGTGGAGCGCACCTTGATATTGAAATCGGACTTTTATTGTGTACATATCTTCATTTTATTTTCTATGTATCATTTTGAATAACGTGTAGTAATAATCACCACTACGGCTGGTAGTTTTAAGTCCTAAAGTACTGAATAAATACTTTCTGTAATTATGTAAGCATCATTGTTTAGACTACTCTCACAACTGGAACAGCAAATCTGAGGGAGGCAAAAAGTGAAAATCCTCATGATGCTCTCTCTTCCATCCCCTGACTGAACTGACTGCTCAGTGGACTCGGTTTCATAAAGGGGGAAATGTCGCCATCTTGTGTTCAGTCTTAACCTCCAAAGGTTAGAGTTACTGTCTTGTTGAGAATGTGATGAGCTTTATTTTAATGTTTGTTTTAAGAAGTGGACCACTCTGCCTTTCACACAACACGGACATTTCACCATTTGTAGTCTAATTAACATTTAAAAAATGTTGTGTTGTATTTTCTAAAGATTTGTAAAGCCTACACGCTGCAGAAAGTAAAGAAACATCACATTGTCAAGAATAATAATATGTCTCTGTACAGATAGCCTACAAAAATTAATCTAAGTTTACTCATCCTGAACATCTCAGCAACTGAGAAGAAAAAAATACATGAAAATCTGAGGGAGTTCAAAAACTCATGAGGGACTAATAAAGTGTCATCCACCAGGCAGAATAATAACAGGGGAATAAAAAAGGCTTTTGATGGATAAATCATATTAACCTTCAAATATTATTACCTATCAAACAACACAGTGTTAACAGGCAGCAAGGGGTCAGATAATGTTCATCTGTTGTACAAATGTCATATCCAGGCCTATAGTCCACATGTAGGCAGGCATTTTTTTTTAAATGGAGGTTTTTTCCTCCGTTTCACAAAACAATCCTGTCCACACGCTGAGTCCTAAAAACATCTTAGTCCACATGGAAACGCAAAACGCATTGTTACGGCTGTCAAATCAAAAATCTTTGTATATCAGCAGTTCATAACAAAAGTTATCTGAAGACACTTTACTAAAGAGCTGTTAAGACCTTATTCTGTAATATTCTCTACAATGACCCGACATTAATACATCACAAGCACTAAGTAACATTTACCAAAGTTACAGTGGAGAGAAGGCTGAAACCTCGAGCAGCACCAGACTCATGATGAACAGCCATCGGCCAAAACTTTGTTGGGCTTGGAAAGTGGAATAGGGAGCTACATGAAGGCTCGATATACAAAGACAAGGGATTTTACAAGTCATATCTCGCCCTCGGCTTCATCTATTCTAGACAACAGAGGGTGATGAAGAGAGGCATACTCCTTTCTTTTGACACCTCCTACCTGTCTGAGAGATTTGTCTGATGTTACCTCAATCAACACAAAATACAGATCAAATCTTGACATTGAACATGAAGTATGATCATCAGAGTCACAGCTGAACCCAGATCTGAAGCACCAAAAAAGCCAAACTATATGAAATGATTATACATGTAAGAATTCATCTCCAGATCAGAACTCATCCAACTGAATATGTCTTCATGTCATCACTGAAAGGCATCTTTTTTATGAAAGTAGGCTAATCTTAAAATAGCCTACATGAATAAATGGTCACCATTTTTACAAGAAAGATACTGCTTAAAAGTGAGTGAGGCCTCTGTTTATTTTTAACGATGTTAATTAATGCTTCCGTTGCCTTACATTTGAAAATCCCTATCAAAAAGCGCGGACGGAAGTTGTATAATAACTCCGGAACTTTACTAAAAATGTTCCGCGTTCTGATTGGACGATAGAACATACGCTACGCCCGACCAATCACAGACCGGCTCGGAAGAGCCGTAAAGATATATAATCACAATTTCGACGGGTATTAAGCACACGTCATCTCCTCGACGAAGAAACAGCAATTCTGAAAATGTCTGGAAGAGGCAAAAGTGGAAAGACAAGAGCAAAGGCGAAGAGCCGCTCATCCCGTGCCGGGCTCCAGTTCCCCGTTGGCCGTGTTCACAGGCTGCTGAGGAAGGGCAACTATGCTCATCGTGTCGGTGCCGGAGCTCCCGTCTACCTGGCAGCGGTGCTCGAGTACTTGACTGCTGAGATCCTGGAGTTGGCTGGAAACGCTGCCCGTGACAACAAGAAGACCCGTATCATCCCCCGTCATCTGCAGCTGGCTATCCGCAACGACGAGGAGCTGAACAAACTGCTCGGAAAAGTTACCATCGCTCAGGGAGGAGTTCTGCCCAACATCCAGGCTGTCCTGCTGCCCAAGAAAACCGAGAAAGCCACCAAGAAGTAAACAGTTAACATCTCAACCAAATCAACGGCTCTTTTAAGAGCCACCCACTAAACCCTAAAGAGTTAAATATTCCTGTGATAAAATATGTCACAATACACATGTACTGTGTAGATTTCACACATCACCAGGTACACAGCTGTAAATACGAAATGTATATATCACCGTAGTTCTACGTATTCAATAACACAAAACACTCAAGCTGCGTGGGGAAGATAATGATCAAAGCTGGCTATGCTAAAATAGACCGAATGACTGATAACAATAATATAACAGTTCCTACATATAGTGATAAAACGTTTCACTAAGAAGGTTGAGCTATTTGATACGGTAGGAGGGACGCTACAGCTGCAGTCTTTTTACACAAAGAGGGCGATATAACACCCTGATGTGCCTGACCAATCAAGGGGCTCATGATTCGATCAAACCATAAGTAGTATTTGTGCTATTGGATTTAAGGGCAGTAGTACCTCAATTGTAACAAGACGCTTTTACTCCGGTGACGTCATGTCTAGAAAGTTAGCCCACGCGGAAGAGAATGTTGGCGGGCTGAGCTCGTGCTGTTTCTCTCCCCTTACGTCCTCAGTCAGGATTTAAATAGGGACGCTCTGAGAAGGGGGAGCGTCAGTTCATCTTTGGAAGAATTCTGAATATATCAAAATGAGTGGACGTGGAAAGGGAGGTAAAGGACTCGGCAAAGGGGGCGCTAAGCGTCACCGTAAAGTCCTCCGTGATAACATCCAGGGCATCACCAAGCCCGCTATCCGCCGTCTGGCTCGCCGTGGCGGAGTGAAGCGTATCTCCGGTCTGATCTACGAGGAGACCCGCGGTGTGCTCAAGGTGTTCCTGGAGAACGTGATCCGTGATGCCGTCACTTACACCGAGCATGCTAAGAGAAAGACCGTCACCGCCATGGATGTGGTCTACGCTCTGAAGAGACAGGGCCGCACTCTGTACGGCTTCGGCGGTTAAACTCACACCTCAAACAACAACAACCCAACGGCTCTTTTAAGAGCCACCCACTTCCACTAAAGAGAATTCATCCTTACTACTTTAGTGACAGCAAGATGGACCGAACATTCAGTATATTTATTCAATTTAAAACGTGTCAATACAACCATCATAAATCTAATTATATAATGATTACTTGATAAACTTTAATGACACTGTGCAGATTTAATTGAGTAGACCGTATGGGGTGTTTGCACCAGAACATGTTGTGGCTCACATAATGAAAACTATCAGGGCACTCTTTTGCTTTAATCTGCTTTTATAAATTCACATTCTCTATTTTAGGTTACATTTTCACCATATATCATTAATTCTGCAAAGCTCTGTTTATTTATATTTATTTAATGTCAGACTGGCTACAACCAATAAGAGTTTTGGGGTATGTTTAACCTGTATCAGTGGTGAACAGGTGGGTGAAAGCATGATGTGGTGATGAAGAGGACACAAACATAAAGAACTAAAGAAACAATAAGCATCTATCAGGCTGAGAGAGAGTGAGGAAAACCACTAGATCTTTGTAGACAAGGCTGCAGCTATTCCTACCGATCTAGCCTGGACACACATCCTGCAGCGATCACACAGACAGACAAACAGCAGCCAAAGACTCCCAGGTTCTGCTTTGGGCTGCACCTTACATGGCTTTGGTGGTTAAACCATTCATTTTGACCTGATAACAAACACCCCAATTCTCCATTTTGTTACACGATTAAGTGATATTCACTTTTGTTCAACAGGTCAAAGACAAGCAGAATCATGTGAGCTGTTCATACCAGTTTATTTAAGAACACTGATTGTAATTAAGGAATGTCCAAAGGGACTATCACCGAACACCTAATCAGTGTTTTAGACAAACCACAGCTTTTTAAAATATGGGTCCTCAATCATTTAAACTATTTTACTTGCTAATTACTTGCTATTTAGAGGACGAACTGTCACACCTATGGACATGGTGACAAAACAAATGATGACCTGTCCAGAGACTTTAGATGTAAATTTACTCCAAGCTTGCTCAGGTACAATGCATCAAGTGGCAACAATGCTCCCTTTACTTCTAAATTAAGTTAAATTGACAATAAATATGGCACTGAAGTTTGTGCCATTTAATATATAAAAGTAATATAATGAACAGTGCAGGTGAAGGCAACGCTTAATGTTTTTGTCTCTAAAGTTTGAAAGTCTCAAATAAGACCAATAAACTAAATATATATCTCACCATTTCAAAGAGTTTTGTTCCAAAATGAAAAGGCAGGTCAACATCACTCCTGGCAAATCTTCATAAATATAGTTATTAAAATAAAGATGAAAAAATAAAATGTTAAGAAAAAATGTGACGTCAGCTATATTAGCTTCTTAAGATTTGTTAAAATCAAAATTACACAGATATTCAAATTAAGTCCAATTATGTTACTGAATCCTAAATTAAAGCAAACTTATAAAGATGTCACAGATGTTCAGTCGCTCAGGTGAGAACAGGAATCCTTCCTCTCGCTCTTTACATGGTGAACGATGCTGCTTTAGGAGAAATGGAGAATGAATGTCATTTTAGTTTAGGGTTGTCTTCTTTCTGAAAAGTTAAGTTCATATTTGATTGATGAAATAATGTTGTGTTCTGGATCAGTGATGATGATTAATTTCAATGTTCATTAGCTGTAGGAAAAGAAAAATGAGATCTGCACACCGACAAGCCCCCAATGTTTAGAAACTGACCACATTGAACTCCAAAACCTAGAAGAGTTTACTTTTGGTCTTTGGACTCTATTTGGCTAGCAGATAGTTTTCCTCGTGATTTAGCACTTCACTAGTCATGTACATACAGTAAGTGTAATAGTTCCTTATTGCAAACATGGTTAATATGAAACATGAGCAGATAATCCATTTTTATTTGTATAGCATCAACTCATAACAAGTGTTATCTCGAGACACTTTACAAGAAGCAGGTAAAAGACCTTACTCATTGCTAGATAATTAGTAAGTCAAATATTAATCATTGAAGTTGGAAATGACTTTGTTAGGATATGAGCTCTTGGTTAAATGTAGTGGCTCTTAAAAGAGCCTTTGTGGTTTTGTTTAGCGGGTGATGGGGTGTTTATGCTCTCTCTCCACGGATACGACGGGCCAGCTGGATGTCTTTGGGCATGATGGTGACCCTCTTGGCGTGGATGGCGCAGAGGTTGGTGTCCTCGAAGAGGCCGACCAGGTAAGCCTCGCTGGACTCCTGCAGAGCCATGACAGCGGAGCTCTGGAAGCGCAGGTCGGTCTTGAAGTCCTGAGCGATCTCACGGACCAGGCGCTGGAAGGGCAACTTGCGGATCAGCAGCTCGGTAGACTTCTGGTAACGACGGATCTCCCTCAGAGCCACGGTGCCGGGCCTGTAACGATGGGGCTTCTTCACTCCGCCGGTGGCCGGGGCGCTCTTACGGGCGGCTTTGGTGGCCAGCTGCTTCCTGGGAGCTTTTCCTCCGGTGGACTTACGGGCGGTCTGCTTGGTTCTTGCCATTTTCACGCTTTTCGGCTTTCCTTTACTCAAGGGAAGACGATAACTTTCTGTCCCTCTGCCGGGTTTATATAGCCAGAGTCTGAGCGCGAGATTCTCTGATTGGCCAGGAGCGTGCACGTGATACCGCCGGCCTCGCTCTATTTCTCTCTCTCTCTCTCTCTCTCTCTCTCTCTCTGTCTCTCTCTCTCTCTGTCTCTCTGTCTCTCTCTCTGTCTCTCTCTCTGTCTCTCTCTGTGTCTCTCTGTCTCTCTCTGTCTCTCTGTCTCTCTGTCTCTCTCTCTGTCTCTCTCTCTGTCTCTCTCTGTGTCTCTCTGTCTCTCTCTGTCTCTCTGTCTCTCTCTCTGTCTCTCTGTCTCTCTGTCTCTCTCTCTCTCTCTGTCTGTCTCTCTCTCTCTCTCTCTCTCTCTCTCTCTGTCTCTCTCTCTCTCTCTGTCTCTCTCTCTGTCTGTCTGTCTTTCAAATCACTTTATTGGCCTGAATGTGAAAATACTGACAAAGCGTTACAAATTTTACAATAATAATAGTTATTATCCACAAATCAGCAGTTTCAATAATAAATAAGAGTAAACATCTGATAAATATTTTTAATAAAAAAATAATAATAACAGAAAATAAAAACAAATGAAGAAGTAAAAAGTAGAATTAATCTGTCTAACTTTGCTTATCAAAGAGTCTTACAGGTTATATAGACCTAGTTTTCGTGTGTTCAGGATAACACATTTTAAGTAAATACAATTTTTTGGGGGCGCCGTGGCATAGTGGTTGGTACGTTTGTGGTCGTGTTCCTCTGTGCGGACCACTGCCCATGTCTGTAAATGGAGGCAGAAATTATCATTACAATTGCATATTTTTAAGTTTGCTGTTGAAATGCTTTAGGAAAATGATTTCTTCTGTCTGATGAGTTCATATCTGATGAGCCATCAGAGGGGAATAAACCCCAAAAATCATGCAGTTAATACATATTAAAACTTATAATCTGTATTTTTAAAGTCAAAAATTCAACATCAAAAAGTAAAGAAACAAGAACTTTGTTTTTAAATGTGTTTGAATTAATGTATTTATTACTGATGTGAAAAAAAATTAAGAGGACAGTGTTCGATAATATTTATAAAATGCTGCAGAAAGTGAAGATAACACTTTATTGTCTGTTTCACAGAAACGTGACTTGCATTACTAGACTACAAACTATGTAATCCATTTTCACCAATCTCTGTGGTTAATATCACCAAAACCACAGTTTCCTACATTATTTTCTGTGCGTTTACAATTTCTGGAGCTCGTAACATCAAATGTGTCTTATAAACGGTGTTGGTACTACAAATTTGTGTTTAGTTCAAGAGACAAACCAGTTATGTTGTGAGCTCAAAATTAAAATTGGAAATGTACTTACCACAGGAACAAGATAAACCATGTAACATGAAAATATAAGACCTAGTGGAAAAATACCTTTTAGTCATTAACTTACATATTTGCACATTTTAATAGACACGTGGAAAAGATGTCAAATGTTAACAACCAGCATCATGTGCAGCTTTAGAATCATCACTTGTTGCTGTCACTGTCAACAATGTAGGCTCTCAACTATATTTAGTAACTTGGTCCCACTGCATCCAATACTTCATTGTACAAAGGCACGAGATTATGTGGCACCCATATCCCGTAGTAGTGGAAACTTTTAATAACTGCCTCCTTGCAATGTGGAGATGATGGCTACTGTTTTTCCAAAATGGTGACATGTGGCAGAGAAACAATGACATGCTTACTACACAATCATAACTTTTTTCACTGAAATTCACTTCTCATGCGGTTGAAGGGAGCATAGTAACAGAGCTCAACTGGAGACTGTAATTGAGAGATTTGAAGATACAAATATACAACAAACCATGGTTAAGGTGCATCATGAGAATTAGGAATGAACTCTGAGAACAATGTGGGTGGCTCTTAAAAGAGCCTTTGGGTTTGTTGACCAGTTGAAGTGTTTACTTGGAGCTGGTGTATTTGGTGACGGCCTTGGTGCCCTCAGACACGGCGTGTTTAGCCAGCTCTCCGGGCAGGAGCAGGCGGACGGCGGTCTGGATCTCCCTGGATGTGATGGTGGAGCGCTTGTTGTAGTGAGCCAGTTTGGAGGCTTCACCAGCGATACGCTCGAAGATGTCATTGACGAAGGAGTTCATGATACCCATCGCCTTGGAAGAGATACCGGTGTCGGGGTGGACCTGCTTCATCACCTTGTAGACGTAGATGCTGTAACTCTCCTTCCTGGTCTTTCTCCTCTTCTTGTCCTTTTTGCCGGGGTTCTTCGTCACGGCTTTCTTGCTACCCTTCTTGGGAGCGCTTTTCACTTGAGGCTCAGGCATTGTCGGTTGAAGCGATGCTGCTCGTTGAGAGAACTGATACACTGCTGAGCGCTGACTGCTCTTAAACACAGCGCATGCAAATCAAATGTTCGGTTCCCCTCCTGCCATTGGCCAAATTCCGCTGACTCACGGAGTAACTATGCGGAAGTCTCTGAGTGTGTGTGCTCGTTCTTTGGAGGTCATTTCTCCTCCTATTCAACAAAGAAACAGGCTCCAACTAGTTATTAAAGCTTCAGTTGGAACATTTTTAACGACTCCATAAAACACACCTTTGTGTATCTGGTTGTAACAAGATAAACAAGGTTGAATAAGTGTCTCAAATATAACGTAGGCCTACACTATGTCCCTCTGTTAAATCCAACAGCTAGCCTTCAGGCAGTCTTTTGTCCACAGTCCCATTTCCCTTTCCAAGTCAGGCAGTTGGAAATATTGTCAGCAGTTACTCTCTAATGTATATAGGCTGATATTATTGTGGTTTTGTATCTAATTAACGGGCCACCAATGCCCCAAGCGAGAGATACTTTCATAAAGTGACATTTTCCATTTTCTATTGATAGGAAAACCCTCTCACACAGAATCGGAAATAATTGATTTATCTGTAGTTACAGCTATTCTATCACACAATATAGCAGGAGAAATATAGTAATACAAATAGAAATATGATTAAAATAAGGAATGTAAATTAGAGATAAAGCATTAAGTACATTAAAGACTGTTGAAGAAATACAGCTATGTACCAAGCACATGTTATTGAAGAATATAAGCAATATATGCTATACAAAGTAATAACAGGAAGATATTATAAGAGGATGCACAGTAAATTGAGTGTTGTACATTGTGTTAATGGATTGATTATCTACCAGTAAAGATTCAGAATATTGCAATTTAAATAAATAATCAATAATGGAGGAGATTTGAAACCAGACTACACATTCTCATTATTCACTAGATATATTGATTCTTCATAGATTACTTCATGAATATGTGATATGCAATAATAACTAAGAATAACTTCATTTTTATAGCACATTTGAAACAGGATCACAAACTGCTTCGACATACTGGCACATATGCCATCGTTGAAATATGCTCAGGGGATTTCACACAATTCTACACAAAGGCTTGGTTTTAAAGGATATTCATGTGATGATACTGTTCCATAGTACATTTTATACACACTTCAAATACTTGGCAATATATCCCACCACTTACTTTACTTTGACATCAAAATCTATACAATGTCCTGAAATTACATTCTCAAACGCAAAACTTCTAATTAAAGCCCATCCCAATTTAAGCCTGGTGTTGCTCCAAGTTTTTACAAATAAAGGCAGCGCTCTGTAAGTGCGGCCCACGGCATTTAATAATGCAGGTAAAAAATAAAAGCAAGACAAAAAAACATAAAGATAAACTTCAACATCTGGCTGAAAACATACAAAAATATAGTAGTATTCGTACCAGCTGGGCAGCAGGATGTCAAACAACATGAGATCAAATAAGTTATTTAATTTGTTTATGGATATCCCCACATTGGCTCAAGTTAAATATTCTCTCTGATGCAAATTAACAATTGTTTAAACTATTAGTTTACAGTATAACTAAAGTATTTTCCATCTTTGCTGGCAAGTAAGGTATAAAATAAAAAGCACATTAAAGTCTGCAACAAGTATAGACCTTTCTGTGGTCTACTATTCAAAGAGCTGCTGGGTTGTGAAGTCAATGACATACAGGTGCAGACCTTTTAATTTCAAATGTGATTTTAATTCTGTAGGATTCAATTTGTTAGACATGATGGTCAGAGAACATGCTGCATATGATGTCTGATTGAGTTGCCGGTCATACTTCAGTTTGTATGTATTTTCTGGGGTTGTATTAATAAATCACGATGGAAATGTGTGGAAAGAAACAGCAGCACTGATATTCCTACACAAATCATTCAGTTATAGCAACAAGGAATATTACTTTAAGAAAGTGAGACAAGTACATTTCTAAATCATGTTCAACAAGTTATAAATATTCGGTTTATTCTCTTTAGTGGAAGTGGGTGGCTCTTAAAAGAGCCGTTGGGTTGTTGTTGTTTGAGGTGTGAGTTTAACCGCCGAAGCCGTACAGAGTGCGGCCCTGTCTCTTCAGAGCGTAGACCACATCCATGGCGGTGACGGTCTTTCTCTTAGCATGCTCGGTGTAGGTGACGGCATCACGGATCACGTTCTCCAGGAACACCTTGAGCACACCGCGGGTCTCCTCGTAGATCAGACCGGAGATACGCTTCACTCCGCCACGGCGAGCCAGACGGCGGATAGCGGGCTTGGTGATGCCCTGGATGTTATCACGGAGGACTTTACGGTGACGCTTGGCGCCCCCTTTACCGAGTCCTTTACCTCCCTTTCCACGTCCACTCATTTTGATAGATTCAGGATTCTTCCGAAGATGAACTGATGCTCCCCCTTCTCAGAGCGTCCCTATTTAAATCCTGACTGAGGACGTTAAAGGAGAGAAACAGCACGAGCTCAGCCCGCCAACGTTCTCTTCCGCGTTAAAGCTGGACAGAAGCAGTATGTACGTTTCCTGTAAAACACGTAGCCTTCAAAATAAAAGCAGAAAAATCGCATTGAAATGATGGTGCCAACAACAGCGTTATTCAATTAATCAGCTTGACAGGTGTTTTAATTCAGTGAATCTATGTGCATGTCATTTAATTGCTTTAATGTTGTATTATCACAATTTCAGTGTATGATCCAACACAGTCACAATTTATATTTTTATAACTGGATTTGAAACTCTTTATAACTGTATTTTAATCCAAGCCTGCAGTATGTGAGATGTTCATTTAACAACAGCAATGCTACAGCAAACAGCAAAGTTCTGATGGACGATGAGTGCTTGACCTTGAGATGTTTATGATCGAAACATAATATATTATTATAATGTTTATCTCCGCAAATTTGCATCACTACTGCACTATTGTCCTATTTAGTCTTGTAAGTCTTTCGTTATTTTGTGTTTATTGTCAATATTTAATGTTATACTTCTTGTACATAGAGAGCAGTTGTGTGTGTAAGCATACTTGGCCAATAAAGCTGATTCTGAAATGACCATCGACTGACCAGTTTAAAAATCAGTATTATTATTATAGTATCATTTTTAAGCCAACGGGAGTACAACAGTTACTCTTTCTGGGAAATTCAAACATATTGTCGCAAATTTTGTTCCGTTTAGCCGAAAGTGCAAACTTTCAGATTGAACTTTTATTGTGTAACCCAGCAAAATGACATCTAAAATGTTTTTATAAAATCTGTGATTAGCAACTCAGCATGTCTTTTTTTATACATACAAAATAACTTTAATATTGTTTGTTGTTTATTTGTGAGATTCTGCAGTTCTATGTGGCAGAGAAAGTCATCATGAAGAGCATCTGTGAAAAAAGTATACATTGATTGTCATTTGCAAATATTTCTAATCAAAGGCATGATTATGCCTGAGTATAATGTCTCCATCAGTCTGAAACGTGCAGATGTGGAAGCAGATCTTGCAGCCAAAGTAGAGCAAGCAAAGGCTATTAAAAGACTGCAGGCCCAACAAGCAAGGCTTGATAGATTGGAGAGTGAATGGAAGCTTAAAGAAACACAAATTTTTGCTTTCTTCTTGTGGTTTTTTTCAGAAATAAAACAAGGAGAGGCGGAGATGAAACTAAAACTAGAAGAGGAAAAGTCAAAGTTACAGCAGCTACAAGCAGACAACGATGTTAAGGTTGCAGCAGCTCGTGTAAGTGTATACAACAATTTTGATAGCTTGGAAAGTTGTATTGAAGAAGCTGACCTCAAAATTCCACTTGGCAGCCCAAACACTGAGTACAAACCTTTTTTAAATCCGCATGCTCCACTCTTTGAGCCTCAACATGCACCATCTGAAAGACCAGCAACGAAGGAAGAAATGGACTTGACCCAGGCAATCACAAGTTCTTTCATGTTAAGCCGTTTACCTGTTCCAGAACCAACCACATTTACTGGGGACCCTTTAAAATTCATAGACTAGAAAGTATCGTTTATGGCCCTTATTGGTCAGAAGCCGCTTCCTGTAAATGAGAAAATGCTTTATTTAAAAAGTTACCTTGCTGGAGAAGCACGTAAAGCTGTGGAAGGATATTTCTACCGTAACTCGGAGGATGCATACCAGGGTGCCTGGGCAGTCTTGCAAGACAGGTATGGAAGCCCATTTATTGTCCAGAGAGCATTTAGAGAGAGACTCATGAAATGGCCAAAGATTGTTGCTAATGACCCAAGAGCACTCAAAGAGTTTGCCAATTTTCTCTGAGGCTGTGTTGAAGCTATTCCCCATGTTAAAGGCCTGTCAATTCTCAATGATTGTGAAGAAAATCAAAAGCTTCTCAAAAAACTGCCTGAATGGATGGTCCGTAGTTGGAGTCAAATTGTCGTGGATGAGTTGGACAGATCTGGTGATTACCCAAGTTTTCTACATTTCACAGAGTTTGTGCAAAGAGAGGCTAGAATTGCTTGTAATCCCATTGCCTCTCCCCTAATGATAAATATGAAAACCACAGAGGATAGGTTTCCGAAGAGAGCCAAAGCACTCAACACAAGCACTCGGATAAAAAATTCCAGCTCAGTAACAGTGGAAACCCAAAGGCCAAAGCCACATTGCTTGGTCTGTAAAAATGAAATGCATGGTGTTGCTAAATGTCCAACCTTTGCCTCAAAGACGATGGAGGAGAAGAGAGCCTTGATTCATGAAAACCATTTATGCTTTGGATGCCTAAGAAAGGGTCACATTACCAAAGACTGTAAAACGCGACACACTTGCAGCACCTGTGGTCGACGTCATCCAACCTGCATGCACATAGAAAGAAACACAAGACCTGCAGAATTGGGAAGTGACAACTCTGTAGCCACAGGAGCCCAGGCCAATAATGAAATCTACAAGGTAATGACTCATGCATTGACACAGCAGGGCTCTGCTACATCTAGCATTGTTCCAGTTCTTGTGTCTTCAACGACGGAGCCTCAAAAGGAAATTCTTACTTATGCCCTTCTCGACACACAGAGTGACTCTACTTTTATTTTGGAAGATTTTGTGTCAGATTTAAATGTAAACACTCGATCAGTTCAGCTTAAATTAAGCACAATGACAGCGGTCAATACAGTAATAGCAAGCAAAACTGCTAGTGGTCTTCAAGTGAGGGGACTCGACTCTGAAACCCATGTCCAGATACAGCAAGCTTACACACGTGACTTCATTCCAGTGACAAGTCTCACATCCCCACAAAAAGTACAGCACTTCAGTGGCCTCATCTCAGCTACTTAATCGACAAGTTACCACCTCTTCAAGATTGCGAGGTGGGACTGCTAATTGGGTAGGATTGTCCGTCAGCACTAGCTCCTTTAGAGGTCATCATGGGTGATGGAAACAAACATTTTGCTCAACGAACTGTGCTTGGCTGGGGCATTATAGGGTCAGCTAATCCTCATTTAGACAGACAGGGAAACCACAGTTTTGTGCATCGTGTTGCAGTTAAAGAAATACCAGCGCCCTCTGTCACAGCCATACTGAAAGTGTTAGAGTCAGACTTCAACGAAAAAAGCTATGAAGACAAGTATGTGTCTCAGGATGATGTTCGTTTCATACATCTCCTTAGTGATAAGATAAGGCAAGTGGAAGATGGACACTATCAAATGCCCCTCCCCTTCAAGAGTAACAGTTTACCATCACTGCCAAACAATAAAAGGCTAGCTACTGTTCGATTGCAACACCTGAAAAGAAAGTTAAACAACAACAGACAATACCATGACCAGTACACTGCTTTCATGGAAGAAATAATCAGCAAAGGGGATGCAGAGCCCGCCCCTTCTGCTTCTGCGGAAGAGACTGTCTGGTATATCCCTCATCATGGGGCATACCACCCCAGGAAGCCTGATAAACTAAGAGAGGTCTTTGATTGCTCAGCAAAGTTTCACAGCATCTCACTAAATGACACCCTACTGACAGGTCCTGACCTAATTAACTCACTGGTGGGAATTCTTTGTCGCTTCAGAAAGGAAGAGGTTGCTGTGATATGCAACATTGAAAAGATGTTCCACCAATTTCAAGTGTCACCTGAGGTTTGCAACTACCTAAGGTTTCTCTGGTGGGAGGGTGGTAAGCTAGAAACAGAACCACAACAATACCGGATGACAGTCCATCTTTTCGGAGCCGCCTCCTCACCTGGATGTGCTAACTTTGGTCTTAAGTATCTGGCACAGCAATACAAAGTCGACTACTCTTCAGCATCGGTTTTCGTTGAGAATAATTTCTATGTTGATGATGGGCTAATCAGTGTTCCAACAGTCAAAGAAGCTAAGGAACTGATTGTCGAACCACAGGAATTGTGCAAGCGTGCAGGTCTAAGACTGCACAAGTTTAACTCTAATCGCAAAGAGCTCCTCAACTGTGTTGCTCCCTCGGAAAGAGCTGTAACAACTGATCCAGTCAAACTTAACCCAGAAACATCAGAAGAACATGTTCTTGGCATTCAGTGGTCAATGGTGAATGACTCCTTCAGCTTTAACATCAGTGCAAAAGACCACCCTCCAACACGTCGTGGTCTCCTGTCTGTCGTAGCCTCTTTGTATGACCCACTTGGGTTCATGGCTCCCTTCACTCTGAATGGAAAACGCATCCTCCAGGAGATGTGTCATAAAGGCATTGGATGGGATGATCACATTCCTGAGCAATTGAGTTCATGGTGGGAGGAGTGGAAAAATGGCCTTCAAAAATTAAAGGAGATCACCATACCCAGATGTCATCACCCTCAAAACTTTGGCAACATTGCTAAAGTGGAACTGCACCATTTCTCGGATGCCAGTACTGCAGGATATGGTTCATGCTCCTACCTCAGATACAAAAATAACAGGAATGAGATCCATTGCATTCTTGTAATGGCCAAAGCAATGGTTGCTCCAACAAAGATCACAAGCATTCCAAGATTGGAACTCTCTGCTGCAGTAACGTTAGCCAGGATGAGTGTTATGTTAAAGGCAGAACTTCAGATGAAAATTGACAGAGAATACTTCTGGACCGATTTTCAGGTCGTCTTGGCCTACATCAACAATGAAGCACGAAGGTTCCATGTGTTTGTGGCAAACAGAGTTCAGCTGATAAGAGAAAACACAGATCCAAATAACTGGCATTATGTGGATACGACACAAAACCCTGCAGATCATGCCTCCAGAGGTCTTCGTGCTACAGAAATCTCTTCAGCTAGCTGGTTATAAGGCCCAAGGTTTCTTTGGGAACAAGAACTTCTCCCAACATCTAAGCCCTCCAATATGCTGCTTGTTGGTGATCCAGAAGTTAAATCAACTCATGTATCTGCAACACGTGTCAGCGAGCAGGCAAACATTCTATGTCGGCTCGAGCGGTTTTCTTCCTGGACCACACTCCTCAAGGTGGTTGCAAGGATTAAAAGGCTTGGGGCAAAACTAAAACATGTCAATCTAGTGACGGCTGAAGAACGAAGGAGAGCGGCGGACGTGGTGATCAAGCTAGTACAGCAGGAAGCCTTTTGTAATGAGCTAAAAGTGCTTAAACGGGACAATCTTCAAAAGTCGAGTCCGCTTCATAGCTTAAATCCCATTCTGGATGGAGGGCTTCTTCGTGTTGGTGGAAGACTTAAGGGAAAAAGGAATACCTCCTGAACATTTCCTTAAGGCAAAAGTGGCATGTTCCCCGGCGCAACTTGAGAGTGGGTGACATTGTCATTATCAAAGAAGAGACACTTCCAAGAAATGATTGGCATTTGGCACGAGTGGTTGAAACCACAGAGGGATCTGATGGTTTAGTTCGTCGGGTTAAAGTTCAAGTAGGAGAACGGAGGTCAGCAACCAAAAAGGACTGCCCTTCAAAACCGTCAAGCATTGAGCGACCTATCCAGAAGTTAGTACTTCTACTTGAAAGTGATTAAATTATTATTTTAAATAAGAAACACACAGATCAGACATATTAGTCTAAATTATTTGATGAAAGGACTTTTAAACTTATTGTGACTTAGAAATCATGTGATTAACTGTTGTCTATCTTGTTTAATTTAGTCATCATGTCATGATTTGGTGGGAGTGTAAGTGGCCAAAGGAGCCTATTTGGGTTGTTTGTTGTTGCTCCACCCCGGAACATGAATTACACGTTTTAGAGCACGCGTCACACTCGGCTCGTCACTCACGGCGAGCAGGCAGGGGGGCTTGAGCAGAGTTACGGTATGTGCACGGCTAATTTGTTTGTAATGGTCAATTGTTTGTTCGCTCCAAACGCGATACTAAAACAGGGTTTTATGGTTTACCTTTAAGCATGAAGGTTCGAAGGTTTATGGAGATCGCTGTGTCCAAAGATGAAAGTTTGCACCCTTGGCAAGCGGAGCGAGGTACATGCGTAATTTGGGAAGGTGTTAAATTAATGATTTATGAATGAATTGGGAGGTTCACTACTATAAGGGATTGTGCAATATTGTTGTAAGTGTTGTTGAATCAGGTCTGTTGTGATGTGGATGTTATTGTTTGTGTTTGTTTAAAGTAAAATGTTGCACTGTGAAATGTTTATTTAGGAATGAATCGTAAATATCTATATATTTGTAATGAATTTAACACACTGTTTTCTAAATGTTCATTTTGGCTTTTTTCTAGTTTGAAAGTGTTTGAAATGAAATAAAGAAATCACATGAGTCGAACTCCACGCTTCCTCATGTTGTCTTGGTTGAGGGCTGCTACACCATGTACTAACCACGTGTTATTTAATTAAAATTCAACACCAGCCTTCCCTCCATTAGACAACAGAGACACGAATTGCAGCTCTATGTATTGCTAAGCAGCTAGCTTGTTTTTGTTAACTGTGCAGCCCTCTACTGAATGTGGAATAAATCGGAAGTCTCTTTGTTGATGAGTTGGGTGGCTCTTAAAAGAGCCTTTGTGGGGTTTTTACGGTGGAAACAGGATTATTTTCCCTTCACGGCCTTCTCGGTTTTCTTGGGCAGGAGAACAGCCTGGATGTTGGGCAGCACGCCTCCCTGAGCGATGGTCACTCCGCCGAGCAGTTTGTTGAGCTCCTCGTCGTTACGGACAGCCAGCTGCAGGTGACGGGGGATGATTCTGCTCTTCTTGTTGTCTCGTGCAGCATTACCGGCCAGCTCCAGAATCTCAGCGGTCAGATACTCGAGCACCGCCGCCATGTAGACGGGAGCTCCGGCACCGACCCGCTTAGCATAGTGTCCTTTCCTCAGCAGTCTGTGGACACGACCGACGGGGAACTGGAGTCCGGCACGGGATGAGCGGGTCTTGGACTTCGCTCTGTCCTTTCCTTGAGTCTTTCCACGACCAGACATCTTCAGCGGGATTCTTCAGTCAAGCTTCTAAAAGCGAGGTAATACTGCAGCGAGTATCAGATGATGCCAATACACTGAGAAGTCTAGCTTATATAGTCACTATCTCGTTGTTCATTGGTTAGTAACAGCTGCAGTGTAACCGGCCAATCAGAATCGCATAGAACGTTACGTCATGCCACTGTCAACGATGCAAGTCATCCGGCCTGAAGTATCGAGGACTTGCCAGAATAAGACTCAATAACAAGTAGAAGAAAATTATAAAAATATTAATAAAAAGTCATATATATATATATATGTATATATATATATGTATATATATATATATATATATATATATATATATATATATATATGTAAAAAATAAATGTCTTTACTGGGGCTGTCAAAGAAATACACATTTTAATTGGGGTCATTGGATAATTTGCGATAGTTTATTAAGATTAATCACATTTTAACTGCATATTTTGATTTTCATTTTTTTTTACAACTACAGATTAAAAAATTGCTTTTATTTTGATTTTTGTATTGTCTTAAGCTGAGAGCATTTTACTTGCCGTTTGAATTCAACCCTGCTTTTATCTCTAAATAATGACAGAGAAGATGTAAACCAGCCGCGGTTTGAAGGCCCAGGGGCCCCTAAACCCTTTTTAACCACCTGTCCACTAACCAGGACATCTGACACACGTCTCATCACAAACACACAAAAAGGATTTAACTTAATGAACAAATAATGAAATGTGTACCGGCTGGGTGATGTACATCAACACTGAAACATGTTATGTGAGCTGCTGCGACCGGAAACGAGCTCAGTATGAAGAGCTATGAGTAGGAAAGAATCCAGTTAGTTATCACTCTCGATCTGAAAGTGCTTTTCAGATATCAAATCAAATCAAGTTTATTTGTATAGCACAGTTAAAAACAGCTTCATCTGACCAAAGTGCTTTACAGGCAATGCATAAAAATAAATAAATAAAAAACTATTCAATACATATGCATATATAGGCTATATAAATATAAATATATATACATGTACATAGATGTACATATACATAGACATAACACACACACAAACATATATATGCATATACATGCAGCATACATACATATTACAAACACATACATACCCTCATACCTACATGCACATGCATACATACAGATACATACCTAAGCTAAATATGTGGGGTCTGTTTCAACTTGTTTTAAATACCAGGGAAAAAAGGTGAGTTTTGAGTTTTGATTTGAATGGACGAGTTGATTTGTTTCAGATTTCTAGGCTTAAAAGCCGGGTTAGGGCGGAAAGTAGTCGAACTGCCATTTGAATCCTGAGACAGGAAGGAGCCAGATAAATCATTCACTCTCTTTGCTGATGTCAGAGCCAAAAGTAAGGCAGTTTTGAGCAACAGGAATTTAATAGAAACTTAACCCAGAGGTTAAAACGGCGCTCTAATGAGCGCACGTAAAACCAGCTCTATTGAGGGACAAGAGATCGAGACACCGCTCATCACTGTTTGTTGTATGCACGTGTTGGATGGACTACTTTGACCACACGCAGACGTAAACACTGACGTGTTCTTATAAGTCTACTTCAGGTCTACTTCCTTTCTGACCTTTTGACCTCCACCAGTCAGAAGAGAATCTTCAATCTCAAGACTTTTTCTGTCTGTTCTAAAAGTCAGAACTAAACTGCAGAAAAAGGTGTTTTAATTTGCTGCTGCTTTTCTTCTGAACGAATCACAAACAGAGCTGAGACTGAGCTCTCATTGGATGATTTTTAAAGGATGTTAAAAGACTTGTAGGCGGACACATCAGGCTGTAGATGTGTTTGTGGACGATCTTGATAAATATGTCTTTTAATGTCAAATAAAGTGTCTTTATTGAATTTGTATGTGTTGCTGAATGTTGTTTGGGTAAAATCAGTGATGCTTGTCTCGACCAGGACGCTCTTGAAAGAATAGTTTATTTCCTGCATAATAATGGTTAAATCAAAATATATACATTTATACATAAACACAGATATATAAGAAATATATGTTGGTGCCCAAGAGTGGAAATTGTAAACAAGAGGGTTTGATTTCCTGACTGAGATCAAAGCACCAATTAATCTGATTTAAACTACATCAATAAAGCAGGACAAAAGATGTAAAAAAACATGTCGTCAAACAATATACTTCTTCTAAAATCAAGAAAACACTTCACACATATGGCTGTAGATATTCTGCTTCATATATTCCTGATTGAATGACAAATATATATAATTATATGTATTAAATGTTGTGGTTACGTTTGTATGTTTGGCAGTTTTAGGTTATATCTTACAGTAAATACAGAACTTTCGATGCATTTTTGATTACATGAACTCCCTGCACTTAGCTTTTACTTCATTAACATGAATGTGTGAGACTTTACTTAATTAACAAAGGAGGATATACAATTAAAAATGAATTGGTGTTGAACTACTCTGAGATCTATATTTGTGGGCGGCAGTCTGTAGAGACTTGGGTTGGGAACCGGAGGGTCACCGGTTCAAGTCCTGGTGCGGACCAAATATGGAAGTTGGTTTAGTAGCTGGAGAGGTGCCAGATCACTTCCTGAGCACTGCCGAGGTGCCCTTGAGCAAGGCACCAAACCCCCCCACCCACCACCAGCTCAGGAGCGCCCGCTGTGGGCTGCTGCATCACTCTGACATCTCTCCATTAGTGCATGTTCATAGGATTATTTGTGTGTGTGTGTGTGTGTATATTTCAGCCTATGTGTGTGTTGCATGATTTACAGAGTGTAAAAACAGATTCAATAAAAGTAAATCTTAAAATGACTTTATCACTTGAAGTAAAATAACTTGCTTTTATGTTGAGATAACATATCTAAAGAAGATACAAATGACATATTTTAATGTTTGGTGTACTTACTTTAAAAAATGACAGACTTTGATATACATACCTTTTACATTTTTGTTTCAATTTTCAATTTCCGCCTAAACTATTTAAGTGTGTGAAAATATGAGATCAATCCCAAGCATGTTCAGGCAGTAATTCAGATCAACGTGACGGCTACAAGGTAAGAGAATTAGCATGATCATTTGTCATTTTTTATAGCTTGAAGCAGTATTCCTCATTTTGTCAATATTTCCCACTGTGACAGTGAAGAGCTGGATTCCACTCTACATGACAACACAGTGCAAATCTCCATCCCTGTCAAGTATGAAGCTGGACTCTTTTTCTCAGTGTGAGTAGCTGTGTGAGGTTAAAACAAAATTTAACCACATTGCATCATAAAAACTTGATACAATATACAAACATTTTCTACATTACCCAAATATCAACCTTACAGCAGACAGTTTGAGAGGAGCCTATCATATGCTAATAGCAGCTACAAGCCTTTCTTCAGGATTTTGTTTTCAGCTTCAAACTTGTAGCCTTTACCAATGTTGACTCGAGTGACATCATTTGAGGCAACTTATCTGACTCAATGCTGTTTTTTTCTGAAGCTATAACACTCTGTTGCAACAACGCAGCAACCTTGGATGTTGAAAAAATGCCGCAAATCCGGAAGTGCAAAAAAACTGCAGGTCCACTTGAGGTTGGCTGCAAAAAGCTGGGAAACTCCGGATGGAGCCATATTTTAAAATGCCCACATTTTGACAACCTGGTCCAAAAAAACGGTTCTGGTCTCAATATCTAATTTCTTTATCGGTTAAAATTATACACGAGCAACTATTTTGCAACTCATGATTTAAATTTAGGTCGTGATATGAAAAGTGAAAATGGTATTGATAAAAACTTTGCATAATTGTAACTAATAACCATCTGTAAACATCCTGTCCAAAGTCTGATTCCCAGAGATACATGTGATGAGGTTACAGCTGTCCCTTTTGGAGAAGCCCTAATTTGACCTATTTTTGTTTTTTGGTAAGATGCATAAAACATCCCAAAAAGTTATTTTGCAGTAAAATATTTTTATACAACAATCCGTTTCATAAACTAGACATGTTCAAGTTATGAATATGGTTATGCTTTGTTCTACCACAGGTGGGTATCTCGAAAACTATTTTGGGGGGTTTGTTCCTGTACTAATATGAGGAAGGAGTTCTAGGTTAAAACACGATTAGCAAGACACGGAAGAGAACTCTTTTGATGATTTGGGTGGCTCTTAAAAGAGCCTTTGGTTTGTTAAGTAAAGCTTACAGCTTTTACTTCTTGGCTGCTGGCTTCTTAGCTGCGGCTTTGGGCTTCTTAGCTGCGGCTTTGGGCTTCTTAGCTGTGGCTTTGGGCTTGCTCTTGCTCTTCTTGGGAGTTACTGCCTTCTTTTTCAGGACTGCTGCCTTCTTGGTCGGGCTCTTGGTTGTTTTCTTAGCCGAAGCTTTCTTGGTCGGGGTTTTGCTCACTGCCTTCTTGGAGGACGTATTGGCTGATTTGGGCTTCGCAACCCTCTTAGCGGCGGCGATGGGTTTCTTCCCTGCCGGTTTCTTGGCTTTAGCGGGGGCCTTCTTCGCGTCCTTCTTCTTGGGCTTCTCGGCTGCCTTTGGCGCCTTGAAGGATCCGGAGACGCCGTACCCTGTCACATGTACGAGCTGCTTCTTCTCCAACAGGGCTTTCACTGCACGTTTGATCACGACGGTGTTCTCGCAGCCCTGCACAGCCAGAGCTTTCTTCAAGGCCACATACGAGACGCCTTTACGGTCCTTGGAATCGGTGACGGCCTTCAGAACGAGGTCTCTGGTGGACGGTCCGGCTTTCTTCGCCGGCTTTGCTGCCTTCTTCTTCACCGTCTTAACGGGAGCAACTGGTGCGGCGGGAGCCTCTTCAGTAGCAACTTCTGCCATCTTGCTTTGTTTTCTTTTTCGTTGACTATGTCACTGAGTGAGAATGCTGAACTTCCAACAAAGACAGGAACTTAAACACAACATGAGAACCGTAGAGACTCAACCCGCACCGCACCTCGCCAGTGTAGCCGGAACACGGTGTCACTTGTGTTTTCTCTCCACCGAAAAATGTATAAAATACACATCTATTGGACGTATTTAGGAACAAATATGAACCATTCACATAGCGAAGAGTTTTCTCTTCACATATAAGTCGAATAAAGCTTTCGATATGTTTGCACTTTCATTTGGTAGCCCTGAAACCTCCGAAAAACAGCGCCGTACGGGGGTCTCCGCCAGGTTTTTTCTCATATAAATGCACAATAATACACCAAGACCCCACTAAAAACCAGTTTAATAACTCGAAGAGATGTTCGTTTACCGGTTTAAAGTGAAAACAGTCGTCTCTTGAGGTTAAGTTTGGATTTAACGAAGGTTAGTTTGGCACATGCAAACACACTCGCAAACACATCATGGACTGAAGCTGTTTTTTTTTTTCAGCCTTTGATTCATTCTGTTTTCTCAGCTCACTCACGTTTCATGTTCCTGTTACTCTTCATCTTTAAAGGTGATGATTTCGCTAAATAAGTAAAAACTGTATTGGCCCTAGTTATAGTTACTATGCGTAGGACTACTTGTATGAATGAATGGTCAGGCTGCCCATTTAGCCCACGCATGGAGGGTGTTATAGCCTATCAGTGAGTGTGAACATTTCATTTATTTTATTTATCAAGGGACAGTGTGCAATGACAGTGATCATCTATGCAAAGAAAAATGAATAAATGGTTGCACAAGATTTAGCGAGTTGCTAATTTCCATCTGCAGTCTGACATAAAAGTGACACAAGACAAACAATAAAGCTCCCCTCACAAGACAATAAAGAAACACACCAGACAACAGAACACAATAAGTATATCCTGTTCAGTACCAAGTATTAAAACACAATATAAAATATACAATAAATAGCCTGATTTTAAAATGATAGAGGCCCTACACCTCAAACACCAGGAGGACAACAACTCACACTGCATGATACAAGAGACAACACAATACCCATTGGCTTTATTATGACCAAGAAGGTAATATTCCATTAGCATTAAAACTATACACGATCAGTATTGACAAGACTGATTGCTCAAAATCTAATTTTTTAACTTAACTGGAAAACTGTGGTAGTTTTTGTTACTTTTTAGATTGTGAGGGAGGTTAGTCAATTCTTTGATTGCTTTACACCAAAAGGCTGACTGAGAGAGGGCCAAACTTTGTTTTGGGATGTTGCAGTCACCATAGAGGAGGACCATAGGGCTCAATAACTCAGACCAAGGCCGCACAAAGATCTTCAATGTAGATCAGCATTACGGTGACCTGATGGTGTTCATAGTGATATTGTATTATCGTATCGATCAATGGTTTCTATTTGCATTGCACTAAATCATGTTATCTCATACCAGTTTGCAAAATCAACAGGTTTAAGAAAAAAAAGCCTAACACCTCTATTTTTTTTGTGTACCATAATCTTGTCTTTCAAAAAGGATATAGCACTCCTAAAACACAATGTGTGCGTCTTTGTTTTAGACATTCAAAGTTCGGTGCCTTGGCATGTTCACCTGCATTTGCAGTTAGTATCAAGAAGTAGGCCTAGCAACTCAAACATTTTAAAATGGTGAGACATTTATTTCGTCTACTTATTACTTACTATAGGCTACGCATTTATCTAGTTGACAGTCTATATTGCCATGATGTTTTAAGGTTATATTGAAAGCCTATTTAACAACCCAAAAGCTAGCATCAACCAATAAAAGATCTCTAATGCATCAAAACAATCTTACATCTTTAAAGAGCAATTTAACCATCACAGGTCTGTGACAATTACAGTAGGCCTACACACGTTTTTAATATGACTACAAGGATAGATGCATCAGATTAATGCATATAATTTAATCGGGACAATGCAGTTTGACATAGTTTCTATACAAAACATGAAACTGATGTGCTGCACAGAGAGTTTAGCTGTGATAATTTCCAACTCTCTTCAATACTGTGACATAATTAGTGACAGATTCAGTTAATTAATACCACATTTATTCAGCTTAATACATTACTGATAGGTTTAACACAACAGTATATGGAATAGTAGAAATTAGCTCCAATTAGATTCTGCAAGACTGATATAATTAGCCTATTTGGTGCAAAACCTTCATTCATTCACAAAAGCTGGCCACTTTGATGAGAACCGTTTTAACTTGGTGCAAATAATTCCTACACTCCTGTTTGTATTATTAAGAGGGGTGTTTAGTCTGACCTCATTTAGACGATATGTAATCCTCTTTGTTATAAGGAGAGTGTTCTCTGGCTATAATGTAAAAAAAATAAGGATTAAAAACAAAAGACACCAAATTTAACCCTCAGCAGTTCGCTGTAATTGAACAACAACAAAAACAATCCCAAATTAACCATTTATGGTTTGAACCTTGCAACAGCTCTTTGAACCCCATAATAATAAATTGGAAAAATTATAGTCATTAATTATCATTTTAAAATCCCGTAATTACAACTTTATCAAGTGACACCATCATAAAATGCCTTTTCCCGTCACAAGGTTAAATATTCAACGTCATAACAATAAAAGAGTATGAAGTGAGGTGGACCTATAGCCTACAAAAGGTCTGTATAATGATCTTTAAACTGTTTAAGTTTTTAGCTTATATAATTCAGATTTCCATGACCTACAAATGCAGAAGAAATGAATGTTCAAATAACTTGATTGAGCTTTAAGTGCTTCTCTCCAACATGCAGAGGTCCTGACCTGCACAGAGCAGCACTACAGTCTGCAGCCTAGTGTTTGTAAAAGTTGAACAACAAGTCTAATAAAATATAAGTTGAATGTGCATTCAGTTCATTAATCCAAACATCCTTCACATGTCTCCGTAGTGTATGAGAATCGTTTATAAAACAGTGAAATCATTAATAAACACTGAGAGTCATGTTTTACTATTGAGGAGTGCTGGTTCAGAACTAAGTGTGTTTGCAGGTGTGGATCTAAACTGTGTTTAAAACTAAAGTATCGTTAAAAAATGACTTTTTTCACTCCGACTCGTTAAACCATCATCTATTCTTAACATCTGGCTGATTCTAGTCGGGGTCTGATGTATTTTTAAGCATTTATGAGATAAATTAGCAGGAAAAGTTGTGACACAGAAGTCCACACGGCACTAGTTTGGTGAGATTTAAAGTCTTACAAATGGCAATGTGACAATATTCAAAGCTTTATTCGACTTGTATCTCAAGAGGGACTTCTTCGCTGTTACATTAGTTAATTTATACATCTTTGTCGGTCTTATTTGTGTGTTTATTAAAGGTTTTTCGGTGGCGAGAAAACACAAAGTGACACACTGTTCTTGCCGCGCTGGTGAGCGGCGGGCTGAGTTGAGTCTCTACGGTTCTCATGGTGTGTTTAAGTTCCACTCTTTGTCGGGATTTCAGCATCACTCAGTCGAACCACTCGAGAGATAAACAAGACACTCAGCAAGATGGCAGAAATCCTACCAGCAGCACCCGCCGCCCCTGCGGCCAAAACGGTGAAGAAGAAGACAGCAAAGCCGGCAAAGAAGGCCGGACCGAGTATCGCAGAAATGATCGTGAAAAACGTCAATGCCTGCAAGGAGCGGAAAGGTCTTTCGTACGTCGCCCTGAAGAAGATGTTGGCCACTCAAGGCTTCGAGAACGTCAGTCAGCTCAAACGCACCCTGAAGAAACTCGTAGAGAAGGAGCTCCTTGTGCAGACCACGGGAAACGGTGCTACCGGATCCTTCAGGGTGCCAAAGAAAGTCGAGAAGGCCAAGCCGGCAGGTAAGAAGCCTCCCGCTAAAGCCAAGAAGCCAGCAACGAAGAGCGCCCCTAAGAAGACTAAAACCACCGCCAAGGCAACCAAACCCAAGTCCCCCAAGAAGGTAGTAAAGAAGGTGCCTGCCAAGAAATCAACACCCATAAAGAAGGCCGCCCCCAAGAAGAAGAAGAGTGTTACCCCCAAGAAGAAGGCAACAACCCCCAAGAAACCCGCAGCAAAGAAGGTATCCAAACCCAAAGCCAAGGCCGCGAAGGCGACCGGAACCAAGTCCACACCCAGGAGGGCAGCCAAGAAGTAAATCAAAGTTTACTTCCATCAAACCAAAGGCTCTTTTAAG